>NC_092872.1:4722500-4820000 GCF_028372415.1 Notamacropus eugenii | reverse complement strand
CTCTCAGTCCTTCTTCCCCAAATGCCCAGATCCTTGTCTTTCTCCCTCAAACTTTCTTCTACATTTGTCCTTCAAATCCCCCTTGCTTGTACTTGTCACCCAAATCACCTAAGTAACCATTTCAGTGCCATAAATACTCTCACCTTGTCTTTCTACCCCAAACATCATTAGCTCCTCTCTCTGCTCCTCCAACAGCTCTGGCCGGTTTCTGAACCCAAATGTCCCCAGTACTCTTTCTCCAATCTCAATCTCCTCTGCTTCTCTTCCTTCCCTCCCCCTCCCCAATTGACGGGGTCACACTGACATCTGGCAGGCATAGCAATCTTTCTGGAAAAAATGAGATATTTCTTATTAAGATAACGAACTGCTCCATTTAGATCCAAATTAACCTCTCCCAATTATCCCATTTTCTACTACATTTCACTAGATCGAAAGCCCCTATCTATCGACTCGAGCAGAGCTTCCCCTTTTAACCCCCACCAGCACCAGATCTACTGCCATTGGAGCCCCTTCCTCATCTCCTCATCTCCTCCTCCTCCTGTTTTGGGATATTCCAAAATACCTCCCAGTTTTGAGGGCCCTGCCTCCCTCCTCTCAGTCACACATGACCATTTCTGCTTCACAAGTGAGAGATCCTCCCAAAGCCCATTTGTGTCTGTCCTAGAAAATCTCCAGGTGTCTGCATTTACTAGCGCACCACTGTCTGCACAACTTCCCCTCTCCCATTTCTCAGGCCTCCTCCTTTGCTGGCCACCTTCATTTCACTGTCTTACATGACTTTACTTCCTCTCTCTATGTTACCCACAGATGTAGGTGTAGCCTAGACTCGAGTCAGAGGACTTGAGTTCAAACCCTGCCTTTGCCACTTACTGACCTATATGACCTTGGGCAACCTGCCCATACCCGATTTAGCCTTTGTCTCTTTCTCTGCCTTCTCTTCTAACCAAGACTTGTGCGATCTGACTTGCTCTTCAGACCCAAGTACGAGCAGCATTTGTGAGCCCCAACCATGATCTCTATGGCTTGTATTTTAGGGGGTACATTCCTGCTCTCTGCAGTTGCTCGTGGGCAGAATATTATTTGATTTCCTGGGCTCCTTTCTTTGACATGAGGATGTAATACAGGATCAATTTTTTATGGCACTGAAGTAAAAAAGAGAAAATAGGAGCAATTTTCTCTTTTGAACATGCCCTATTTAATGGAAGGGCTGTCATGGCAGAGTTTTTTCCCAGGCAGAAGGAGAAACCCCAGCGTCAAGTGATCTGTGGTCAATCAAAGTCCTCTATACCACAGTCTCCTCTCTCTCTCTCTCTCTCCCTCTCTCTTTCTCTCCCCCTCTCTCTTTCCATTTCTCTCTCCATCTCTCTCTCTTTCTCTCTCATTCTCTCCACTTCTCTCTCTAACTCTGTCTTTCTCTCTATCTCTCTTTTTCCATCTCTCTCTCTGTTTCCATCTCTTTCTCCTCCCTTCACACTATTCCTTTCTTCTTCTGCTCAATATCAAGGAAGGCTTTGGTGTACAGGGATCAGAAATTGAGCGAAGGCAGAGGGAGGTATACCAGGGCCAGCTAGGCTTGCTTGCCCACCTTCTCACCCTTTTGTCTCGGATTAATCCAGTGCATGGTACAGCATCACCGGTCACCTATGGAGTCCACTGAATATTAGAACTAGAAAAGGACACAGACTGACAGAACTGAAAGGACCCTTAGAAAATAGGACCTAGAATGTTTGAGCTGGGAGGGACCTTAGAACATAGAACACTGAATGACTGAGCTGGGAAGAACCTATAGGATATAGAATATCCGAGCTGGATAAGACCTTGGAGTGTCCGTCAATTTTTAGATGAGGAAGTAGTCCTCGACAGGGATAATGACTTCCTCAAGGCCATACGCTAAATGGCAGAGTTCTGGTCTTCAGATGTCAAATTCAGTACTTTTTTTTTTAATGCCATATTAGCTTTCTCAGACACTATTTAATTTAAAACAAAATGAAAGGAAAAAAAATGAAACCCAACCAAACAGCAAAACAGGGAAGATGTGAGGGAATATTCCTGTTAAAATATTTTTTTGATCCTTCATCCCTGTGATAATGATGATAAACCTCCCATTTATTACCCAGTGGTTGGACGGAGACCCCGAGGGTACCTAGATGTTAATTAGGGTTATAAAATACCCATATCCAACCAGCTTCCAGGAGCAGCAGGAATGTTGCCTTTATGTTAAATTCATGAACTCAGAAGCTTGCAATAGGGAGCTAGACTGGAGTGGGGGACAGAGGGAGGGAGGAAGGGAGAAAAAGGGAGGGCGCTTAGAAGCAGGAAAAAGAAAGAAGGGGGAGCCACTGGAAAAAGCAAGAGGAGTCAGAGGAATATGAGAGAAGGATAGAAGGACAAAGGGAAGAAGGAAAGGAAAGGAGGATGAAAAGGGATGAACCAGGGTGGAAGAGGGGATGAGGAGGAGAGGAGAGGGGGTAAGTGAAATGGGAAGAGGAAGGAGCAAAGGAATGAGGAGAGGAGTAAAGGGGAAGGGAGGGAGGAGAAGGAGGATGAGGGGGGAAGAGGAGAAGGTGAAAGACAGAGGGGGGAAAGAAGGCATTCATGCCATCTCCTAGGGAATTCTTTCCCAAGCCATTTAGTTCTTTGTGTTCCCTCTTCCTTCTCTTGAAATTATTCTGTGTGTATTGATCTGTTTGTAGACTCTCAGTAGAAGGTAAACTCCCGGAGGACAGAGGTTCTTTTTCCATTTTCCCCTTGTATCCCTGGCCTTTAGCACAATGTCTTGCTGTTGGTATATAGTAGGCTCTTTAGTAAAGGCTTGTTGGATTGGATTGGAAGATGAGGGAAAGGAGGAGTGGAGAGGAAACAAGAGAGGGGAGGAAGGAAAGAAAGAGGGAGAAGAGAAGTAATATAGGTCTTTAAGAGCAGTGACAGGAGGAGAGAATAGGGAAAGAAGGAAGAAGAGGAGGAGGAGGAGAATGAGCAAGAGGAAGAAGAGGGGTGGCACCATTGGCATATGGGTTCAAATGGTATCTCTGCCACTTGTTGGCAGGGTGACCCTTGGCCAAGTCACTTTTCTTCTTGCATGGTACATAATAATGTTCTGAATTGAATTCTCTGGGCCTCAGTTTCCTCATCTGTAAAATATGGTAGTTTCATTAGATGACCTCTAAGGTCTCTATTTGCACTGATACCATTTCTATGAGGAAGTGATAAAAAGGAAGAATCATTTCCCCCCTAATTCAGCAGATATAATTGTGTGCTACTCTTGTACCCTAGCACGACTGGGGGGCTTGGACACAATAGGTGCCCAATAGTTGCTTGTTGTATTTAATCAACTTGCAAAGGAGAAGCACCAACATGGAAGGGTCCTTCAGAAACTGAAGGGCTGAGTTCCTGTTTTCACTTAACTCTTCAATATTCCAAGTACAAGAGAAAAGGATGAGGCAAAAGAATAATGGGAGAGGAGGGAAGGAATGGGAAGGAGAATTGGAAGGGGGGAAGGAGAATTGGAAGGGAGGAAGGAGAAAAAAAACACAGATAGAAGTGACAGCTTTTGTGTCTATGGCACTGAGAGGAAAGCTTTGGATGGGAAATCAGAGACCTGGCCTCAATTCATGGCTCTCTTTTTTACTACCTGTATGACCCTGGGCAAGTCCTTTCTCCTCTCCGGGCCTCACTTGTCATATCTGTAAAAAGAGGGAGTTGAACTAAATGATCTCTATGCTTTCCTTAGCTTTGGAATTCTATGTCATAGGTTTGGAGGTACCTTCCCCCTCTGACTTCCAATTACTCATTTGTGCATACAAAACTTTCTTTCTTTCATTCATTCTTTCTTCCTTCCTTCCTTCCTTTCTTTCCTTTTCTTTCTTTCTTTGTTTCTTTCTTTCTTTGTTTCTTTCTTTCTTTCTTTTTTCTTTCTTTCTTCTTTCCTTCCTTCCTTCCTTCCTTCCTTCCTTTTTTCTTTCTTTCTTTCTTTCTTTCTTTCTTTCTTTCTTTCTTTCTTTCTTTCTTTCTCTCTCTCCCCCTCCCTCCCTCCTTCCCTCTCTCCCTCCCTCTCTCCCTCCCTCCCTCCCTCCCTCCCTTCCTTCCTTCCTTCCTTCCTTCCTTCCTTCCTTCCTTTCTTCTTTCTTTCTTTCTTTCTTTCTTTCTTTCTTTCTTTCTCTCTCTCCCCCTCCCTCCCTCCTTCCCTCTCTCCCTCCCTCTCTCCCTCCCTCTCTCCCTCCCTCCCTCTCTCCCTCCCTCCCTCCCTCCCTCCCTCCCTCCCTTCCTTCCTTCCTTCCTTCCTTCCTTCCTTCCTTCCTTCCTTCCTTCCTTCCTTCCTTCCTTCTTTCCTTCCTTCCTTCCTTCCTTTTTTGGAGGTAATCATAGTCAAATGAATTGCCAAGGGTCACACAGCTACTAAGTGTCTGAGGTAGGATTTGACCTCAGGTGCTTCTGACTCCAGGGCCAGTGTTCTATCTACTGCATCACCTAACTGTCCCCAAACCCCATATTCTTTCACAAATGAAATTAGAACTGTGATTCACAGAAGGACTCTGCTTAGGTAGGGAGCTGGATCCTTTCTTGGCATCCTCTTACTTTCCTTAGAGGCTGGATGCCCATAAAACCAGAGATTCCAAGTTAGAAGGGGCTCTTGAGGTCATTCAGTTGAATCTACCTCATTTTATGCCCAGAGATCTCATATGACCTGCCTGGATCATAGCGCCAGGAAGTGTCTGAGGCAGGAATTTAACACATGTCTGTCTGACTCCAAGTCTAGGGTCTTATCTGCTGTCTTTAGTATTTCGAGAGGAGGGAAGGAATCTCAGAGATGCCCTAGCTCAGTGGTTCTAAACCTGGGGTCCATGAACTTGTTATAAAATGTTAGGATAAATGTATTTCAGTATAATTATAATTTGTAATCCTTTGTAATCCTATGCATTATGTTTTATACATTTAAAATGTTATTCTGAGACAGGTTCCATAGGCTTCATCAGAATGCCAGACAGGTCCATCACACATACACACGCACATATGCAAACACACACACATACACACACAACTTAAGAACTCATGATCCAGTCTGATCTCTCATTGTATAAATGGGAAAATTGAGGCTCAGAAAAGGGAAGGGACCTGCCCAAGGTGATAAATAGCACGCAGTAGAAAGAGTTCTACTCTGAGAATCAGGAGAAGAGTTTTAGTTATTGCTCTGACACAAGCTGTCACTACTTCGCCCCTCTTGAGCCTCAATTTTCCTTATCTATAAAATAGGGATAATCATTCTTGTACTATCTCTCACCTACTGTGTCCTAATTATTACTTTTTGTGCCTCAGCTCCTCCTCCTGGTATTCCTTTCTCTACAAGACATGTTATCTTTTGCTCCATTCTCCTGAGAGTTTGTCCTTAATGAGCATTTTTTTTGGGAAACAATCTTTGCCCTTCCCCCCTCCCCACTTCTATCCAGCTTCCCACTGTCCCCAAACTTGGTACCACCTTAAAGATTTAAGATACTTCCCCAAAGCAAGGCTATCTATTTTAATTGGGGTCATGGAGATCTTTCAGTTCAATTCAGTTTAAACTGATAAATATTCTTGAACTGCCTATTATGTATCAGTACCCTGGTGCTAAGTCCTAAAAGAGAGACAAAAAGAAATGAGAGACCCTGCCATCAAGGTTACCTATAGAGTAGTACATAGAGGAGACATTTGTATGTACACAGCCAACTGTTACACACCAGCGTGCATCAGAGACAGCCCAAATATCAAGCACACTCCACAGTACTAGACGTTATGCGGGTATGTCTGTACCTGTGTGTAGGTGTGTGTGGGTGTGTATGTGTGTAGGTATGTATAGGTGTATGTGGGTGTGTATGTGTGTAGGTATGTATAGCTGTATGTGGTTGTCTGTATGTGTGTGGGTGTGTGTAGGTTTGTGTATGTGGGTATGTGTGTGTGTAGGTGTGTGCATATGTGTGGATGTGGGTGGTGGTGGCAGTGGCAATGGCAGTTGTGGACATGTCGGGTTAGGACTCAGATCAGCTCCTCAACTCTACCTGGCAACAGATGCTTCCATAGCCTCCTCCCAGCTCATGGCCAGGCTTTTGAAATAATTAGCAATTCTGCACTACAAAACATTGCCCTGGTGGAATAATAAACTCAAACATCTGTCAGAAGAGCCAGTTCCTATGGAATTGCCAAGAGAAACATTTTTCTCCTCATTCAATTCGCATTTAAATTGAAAACAGCCCCACCAAGTCTGCGGCAGTGGCTTCGGCCGCGCCCGCTGCACATCTCTGAGAACATGCAAGCTGTTCGCCATCGCCGGCAAAGCTTCCTGGCCGCTTGGCGATCACTCACTCAAATTAACAAATCATTTTATTTAGATATGAAGAGAATTTGTAATTGACTAATGGCGTCCCCCCATATGGCTCTGAGGGCTTGGGAAGAAGGGAGGGAGAGATAATTCATCTATCCATATATCCATCCAATCCGTGTCCTCCCTTCTTCCTCCAGCTTTAAGGTTTCACAAGAGTCCCACCCTCCTCCAAAAAGCCCACGAGAATTCTTCTAGCTCAGGGAAAATCATTTCCTTCTCTGAACTCCCAGAACAGCCGACGTCTGACACATACGCACGCAAGCCTGTGATTACACACCACATACTACCCTGTCTAATTCTGCAGAGATGCCATAGGTCTGAGCCCTGTCTCCCCGCTAAACTGTGGGCTCCCTAAGGATGGGATCTGGGGCTAAGGTATGGTTAATTTGTCTCCCTCAAACTGTGAGCTGCCCAAGAGTAGGACCTGGGATAATGTCATGTGCTGTAGGACATGGGTAGAGCTGGGGCCATGGCTGACCCCCAACTGTCTGCTAGACAGGGAATAGCCCCAGAGAAGAGAAAAAGAACAAACATCCATTAAGCTCTGGCCAGACTCAGGGCTTCCCTTCTTTCAGCCCCTGCTATAGGGGTCCTTGGTTTCCACGATATTGCTTCTTTCTGCAAAAGTTGGTTGTAAATCAAATGTGTGTAAATTGAATCCATTTCCCCTGCTGACAGCCATGTTATCTCAGAAACCTGTTATCTTTATTTCTGATACAATTTCTTTTGAAAAAAAAACTTTATTTATGCCTTTTCCCCCATTATGTCACTGTCACTATTTTACGACCCCCATCCCCTGGCCCAAATAGTACCGCTATCCATAACAGAGAAGTAGAGTTCACAAAACAAAGTCAATACATCCATCGTGTCTGACAATGTAAGCCACACTCTGCAACTCTATATGGAGAGGACAGAACTATGTTTCACCATCCAGTGGAATTTCCATGGATGAGGTCTCCTCACACATCTTGATGTTTCTTTGACACCACCATCTTTTCCCCAGGAAGACTCTTGATCAAGTCATTTTGAGGCGGGCAGAAAGGAAAAAAGGGGGAGAGAGGAGGGAGAAGAGAGAGGACAAGGAAGCAGAGGCAGGAGACAAATGATTCCCTCTTATTTATTTTGTCAGCTACAGTTTTGCCAACCATGCACAATGCCTGGAAAATTTTTTCTCCTTTTCCAAAATGTCAAAATTGTTATGACTGTATGGAGGCAGCATTCCATCAAAGAAAGGAAACTCCCTCCAGTGCCTGTCAGCTAAGTATCCTTCTCCCCATCCTAAACCCTACCTTTTGACAGACTGTCTCTGTCTGGTGCCCAAGAATAAGGAGGCAGGCGGGGGCCTGGCTCAGGTCTGGAGTTCTTCAAGATAGCTTTGCTTCTTTCTGTGGATGGAGAAGACCTATTTCCCATGGGAGAGGGGGAGGAGGGAGAGTCAGAGTCAGTGAGATAGTGGCAAAGGAGATGGAGAACATGAGGGAGACAGAAAGGGATAGAGAGGGAGGAAAAGGGATGGATTGTGGGAATGAGAGGTGAGGATGGTAGACTAGGGGGAGGAGGTGAAGAGAAAAGATAGGAGAAAGGTGGGAGGAGAGAGAGAAAGAGAAAGGGAGAGAGAAGAGAGAAAAGAAAAGAGAGAGTAAATAAAGGAGAGAGGAGTGAGATGTCAGGGGCATAGTAACGCTGTTGTGGAGGAGCCCACCTTGGTTAGGGTATATTTGTTCTGGTGAAGTTGCTGGTGTTTCTGGCATCCCAGGCACTCTCCAGAGAGATACTGGTGCCTCTGGTTTCTTCACTGACATGGTCTACAGCACTGCATAGAAAAGCCTCCTGGCCGTGCCCAACTGTTCTTTCTCCATGTAACATAGACCCAGGTGTGCTTCTGTCTGTCCCTCAAGCGGGGCACAGACAGCACCCATACCAGAATGGGGAAGTCTAGACTTCCTGAGACATCGTGGCAATAAAGGGAGTCTCTTCTTTGCCCAACTTGAGCAAATCTGTGCTCTGAGGAAGGATGGGGCACAAGTTTCCAGCACTAACCCTCTGCTCCTGGTCCCCTCACTATATAACTTGAAAATAACTCCCACTCTAATACCTCTGAGGCTGATGCTAGCTGCCCATTGTCCCCAGCTGTGAGGCTGCCTACAGTATCCCTCCTTTTATGGCTCCCCTCCTCTCTCTTCTAATCAGAGTAGAATGGATCGAGCCTGTAAGAGTAGAATCAGTCATCAATATTGGGGCAAGGTTGATGGCACCCAGAGATTTGATCACCTCCTGGTCCATGTCCTTTCCAGACCATTGGGCAGCACCATATACCACCTCCTTTTCTCTCATCATCTTTAGATCTCATGCTCTTCCCTTCTGCCAGGCTCAGTGGGTGCAGGAGATCCTCACTGTTTCGACAGACACTTCACTAGGCATGCTAATTTCAGGTCAGGAATGTGAAACACAGAACTTCCCTTCCATTCACTGGGAATGATGAATGACTTCACTTTCAATCAGGGCAGCACATCACTGCCCTGTTCCTGAACTTCTGAATTTCAAAATCATGTTTCTGTTACTGCCTCATCCTGGAACCCCCTTCACACACACCCAGGTGGAGTCTTCTCATCAGCATGAATAGTACTCCAGTGCTGGTCAGGCAGAGGTACTGGCATAGAGATAGAAGAGACTGTCACTGTTGTCCATCTGGTCACTTAGTGCTCCTCATATGCCACTGTTTATGTTGCTGTTGTTATTACTGCGGTTCCCTCTTCTGACCAGACCTAATTCAAGCAGGGATGGAGAACTCTAGGTGAGGAGCTCCCTCTCCTGAAGCTGAGAGAAGCCTGCACTGTGATTCTGAGTTTCAGAGACTCGCCTGGGGCACTGAGAGGTTCAGTGATTCACCCAGGGCCACCCAGCCCATGTGTGTCAGAGGAAGAACTTGAAGCCACATCTATAATATTGAATAATCTCCTGCATCCATTATGACGATGATTTCAACTGAAAATAGCTCACACTTATACGACGGGTTAATGCTTCCAAAGCGTTTTCCATAATTTTATCTCATTTGAGCCTCACAGCTCTGTGGAGCAAATGCTACAGGTGTTCCCTCTTAGACCACAACTTGTATTTCAAATTGATTTAAAAAACATTTATGAGGCACCTACTATGACATGTAAGGCTCTGAGCCAGGTCTTCTAAATGTTTCTCCTTGTAGAACAAGCCAGGCACCTGGTTACTTCCTTCATAGCTCTACTAGTCAAAGAATAGAATGGATACCTCCGGGAGGACTAGAAGGGATTATTTTCTGCAAACTCAGTCACAAGATACAAAATAATGATAAAATTAAAATGACAGAAAACCACAAACAAAATAATAAAACAAAACAAAACCAAACCCCTTATTTATACAGTGCTCTATAGTTTCCAAACCACACAGCTCTGTGAGGTGAGTATTGCAAATATTACTCTTTCCTTTTGTGGGACGTGAAGGGAGCTATCCATGGTGATACAGCTGTTAAGAGGTGGGCAGACAGAGTGGCCAGTCATGTAACAGACAGGAGGTTTGGAACGATAGGGGCTACTTGATTAGTCATTCAAATCACGAAGCATTTATTGAGCACGTCCAATGTGCGTGGCCCTGCACAAGGCTCAGCCTGCATGTGGTAGGTGTTTAATAAATGTTCTCTCCTTACCTCTCATCTGTACTATGCAAAGAGCCTGTTAATTGGTCTCTCTGCCTCCAGACCCCATTCTCTGCTCCGTCCTGCACACAGCTGCCCTCCCATCTTCCTAAGGCGCACGTTAGAGCACATCATTGCCCTGTTCCTGAACTTCTGGATTTCAAAATCATGTTTCTCTTACCGCCTCATCCTGGAACTCCCTTCAGCACTTGGGGCCTCTTTGCCCCGGAGCATCCTGGGCATTACCCCTCTAGCCTGCTTAATATGGAATATTGTGCTGCAAGACCTGCCCCCTTCTCTCATTTGTAGTTTCCTTCATTTTATTAAAAGGGTCAGGTTGGTCTGGCTTCGTTCCTTTCCTTGTCCCTTTCTGACCTTTTGAACTTTAAATTTATGGCAAGGTACTTCTCTGCTACCCCTCACTTATGTGTGTGGTCTTTCCCCTCCACTAGAATATAAGCTGTGTGAAGGCAGGATCTCCTTTTTGTTTATATTTGTAACCGCAGTACTTAGCACAGCACCTGGCATACAGTAAGAGCTTAATAAATGTTTGCTTCCTTCCTTCCTTCTTCTTTCCTGATCAAAAACTCTCTCTGACTCCCTCTTGACTCTAGGATAAAATGCAAACTCTTTGACCTGAATTGAAGGCTTTCTACAGTCTGGCCCCAATATACCTTTGGAGCCACACTGCGCTCCTTGTAAGACCACCAGGTTTGCTGTAATTTAACCTCCTGGTTCCTGCCTCTGGGTATTTGCGTAAGTCTGGATTCCTTTTCACTTGTATCTTCCTGAATTCTTATTTTCCTTTAAAACTCAGTTCAGCAGTCACCTCCTCTATGAAGACTTTCCTTGTCTTCCCAGTTGTAATGTTTACTCCTTCCTCAAATTACCTTGTATTTACTTGCTTGTTATACCCTGCCTCTTCCCCATCCCACCCTCCACACCCAGTATAATGTAAGCTTATTGAGGACAGGTTAGGGACTATTTTATTTTTATCTCTGTACCCCCATCACCTACCACAGTACCTATAGTGCTTAATATATGTTTGTTGAATTGAGCAGTACTTACTTTCCAGGTTTGTTTATATACATGAGCTAAAATAAGTTATTCTTTGTAAACTGCTATAGGAATGTCAGTAATTTTTATATTTTTCTCTTTTTTGGACTCCTAGGCTCTGAGTCTCTGGGAAGCATCAGGATGTTGTGGCCTTGGCAGCTAACACAAATATTGTTTTCCAAGATAGAAAAATCCTTTCCTGTTCTCTGGCCTGGAGTTAGATCCTTCCCTACTTTTGTGTTTGCCATAGGCATGGTTTTAGGAGTTAAAAGTGTCTGAGTTAGCTATTTGTACCAACTGGCAGTGCCCAGGAGCTTTGTTGCAGACTCCATCCATAGGACTTCACACGAATCCTGGAACTGCTTTGGTGGATTGGGTGCACTCTTTTCTCAAGTATTGAAGGTAATACCTCCCACCCTTCCCATCCATACTCTTGTGTCTGGTGGAATGGAGTGTGACATCCAGATACATTACAACAAATCAAAGGGATAATCAAATTCTTTAGGTAAGGGAAACTGATCTGTCCCATCCATACAAAGTACCTTCTGGAGGCCTTGTTTTCCATCAGAAGGCCTCTAGAATATGGCTAGAGTAAGGCAACCACGGCTACAGGTATCCTCATAATCAAGGAGTCAGGGCTGGTAAGTTGTTCAATGAGGAATGTTGTTTTGTTCCTGCCAGGAACCAAAAGGAGGGTCCTAGCTTCTACATATACTGAGAATACCTAAAGGTGGTGGAAAACAGGAAGAGCCATGATTCTTAGCTGATTTTCAGCTGTAGGTTGGTCCATTTCATTGCAGTTGCAGAGCTGAGTGACTGGGGAAAAGACAAAATGAGAGACCCAGAAGAAAATTCCATGTGGCAGCATAATAGGACTCCAGAATGTCTGGGTGACTCTCCCTGCATGTTCATATGCTATATTTTTGAGAAGGTGTTATATGCTAGGACATACTGTGAGCTGGCTGAGGTCTTGGGCACACAGTAAACCAAAGAGCTGGACAATGAAGACCCTGTCACCTCCTTTCAAGTCATCATCCCATATCCCTCCTCTATTTCATTACCAAAGTTTAGAAAGAGTATTATGTATTCTCTCTATTTCCTTTCTGACCATTCATTTCTAAACCTCTTGTAATCTGGCTTCTGATCTTGCTACTTCACTGAAACCACTCTCTTAAAAGTTACCAATGATATCTTAATTATTAAATATGATGGCCTTTTCTCAGTCCTTATCCTGTTTGAGTTCTCTCTAGCTTTTGATGCTATTAACTACTTTATTCCTGGATACTCTCTTCCCTCAGTTTCCATGACAATGCAGTTCATCAGTTATCTGTCCTTGATAGATTGCCATCTTTCTTCTTTTCCTCAAATGCAGGTTTCCCTTAACACTTGGTCCTGGACCCTCTTCTTTCCTTCTCTACTCTCTTTCTTGGTGATCTCATCAGCTTCCAAGGGTTCAGTTATCACCTCTATGCTGATAGGAATCCAGTACTAATTTCTCTACTGAATGTCAATTACACATCTCCAGTTGCCTGTTGGAATCTCCACCTGGATGCTCTATTGACATTTCAAACTTGTTTTGTCCAAAATTGAACTAAATATCTTCCCCCTTCTCTGAAATTCTATTTCTCTTAAAGTTTTCCTCTAGGATTTGGAAAAATTGGAACACTAATGCACTGTTGGTGGAATTGTGAACTAATCCAACCGTTCTGGAGAGCAATTTGGAACAATGCCCAAAGACCTTAAAACTGTACAGACCCTTTGATTGACTCAGCAATATTGTAACTAAGTCTGTATCCCAAAGAGATAAAAAAGGGACCTATGTATACAAAGATATTTATAGCTTTATAGCAACTCTTTTTGTGGTCACAAAGAATTGGAATTGAGGGAATATCTGAACAAATTGTGATATATGATTATGGTGGAATTCCATTGTTCTGTAAGAAATAATGAGCAGAATGCTTTCAGAAAAGCCTGGAAAGACCTATGTGAACTGATGCAAAGTGAAGGGAGAGGAATCAGGAAGACACTCTACATAGTAACAGCAATATTGTAACAATGATCAGCTGTGAAGACTTAGCTATTCTCAGTGATACAAAGAGCCAAGATAATTCTGAAGGACCTAAGATGAAAAACGCCTATTGAAAGAATTGATGACTCTGAACACAAGGTTGAAGGACACTGTTTTTTACTTTTTTAGTCTGTTTTCTTCACAACATAACTAACATGGCCAGAGGATACCCAGATAACTTGAGGTTTACTGGCTAGATCCTTTTTCCTTTCCTTTCCTTTCCTTTCCTTTCCTTTCCTTTCCTTTCCTTTCTTTCCTTTCCTTTCCTTTCCTTTCCTTTCCTTTCCTTTCCTTTCCTTTCCTTTCCTTTCCTTTCCTTTCCTTTCCTTTCCTTTCCTTTCCTTTCCTTTCCTTTCCTTTCCTTTCTTTTCCTCTCCTCTCTCCTCTCCCCTCTCCTCTCACCTTAAACCTACTGTACTCTGAAGCTTGGACAACACTGGGCCCTTGCCTAAGGGCTCTTCTGGACCCTCCTGGCTTAAGAATGATTATCAATAGTAACTGTTGCTACTTCCCTCCCAGCCTCATTTTGTTCTTTTTCTTTGCCTCATTAAAGGGACCAACCCTGACTACTTCTTAAACAGGTCTATCCACTGAATGGGCATTACCTCACCCTAGGTGAGTACTGAATAGGCCTTGAACTCAAGGGGCCAAGGTCTCCCATTGCATCCTGAGCCATCTCCGGTCATCCTCATGAATATCTGGTCACTGGATCCAGATGGCTCTGGAGGAGAAGTGAGACTGGTGACCTGCACAGTCCCCCTTCACCCCAAACAAAGCCAAGTGCAAGTCATGTCATCATTTCTCTGATGGCAATGAAGGACGAACACAACAATGTGGAAATATGTTTGACATGAATGTACATATATAACCTTTATGAAATTGCTTGCTTTCTTAATGATGGGGGAGGGGAGAGAAGCTGGAAGAGAATTCGGAGGTCAAAATTGTAAAAAACAAAGGTTAAATTGTTTTTACATGTAATTTGGAAAAAATAAAATATTAAAACAGGAAAAAATAAAGTTTCCCTCTAGTCACATGTCTACTACCCTCATTCAGGCCTTCATCAACTCCAACCAAACCCAATAAGTTTCCCTCCCACCAGTGTCTCCCACATTCAATCTACCTCCCAGAAGGCTGCTAAAAATGATCTTTCTAAGGAATAATTCTGATCTGTTCAAAAACCTGTTATGGCTCCCTGTTGCTTCTAGGACCCAGTACAAATTCCTTAGTCTAATATTTAAAGCGCTCTATTCCCTGGATCCAATCTGCCTCCTCGCCTTATCTCATCTCACTCTGTTTTACATCTCATTCTTGTTTCCATGAGCCTTCTGATAACCCTAAGTTCAGGACCCTCTTCAGGAAAGCGCCTACTCTGGTAACCTGGGCCAGGAGAAGGCAGATTGATTGCCCCGCCCCTTCAGGTCACATGATTACATTCACCACCCCCAACATTACTGTTTCCAAAGACTTCCATAATTTCTGACTCACGGTCTCTCCCATGTCACTTCCTCTAGATCCCCTCATCAGTAGAGATTACTTTGGATTTTACTTATACTCAGACCTTGCATTATCCTTTATTCTGCAACTCTGATGTCTTTGCTGCGTAATGTTATGTCTTAGAGTTATGTGTGTCTTCTGCTTATCATCTCTTAGACCATAGTTCAATAACGCAATGTAAGAAGCATTTATCAAGCACCGACTATGTGTCTGGCACTGTGCTAGTGACTGAGGCTACAAAAGCAAAACTAAACCTTTCTGCCTTTGAGGAGCACATAGTCTACTGGGGAAAACCAACACACACACACACACACACACACACACAAATAACCACAAAACACAAAATAAATACAATTTTTTGGGGTGGGTAGGGGAGAGCTTAAGAAAGGACAGTATTGCCATCATCAGTGGACTTTGAGCTGAGCCTTGAATGGAATTAGGAGGGTAGAACCCTGTCTTAGGGAAACTGTAGGCCCCTTTCCTATTGGGGAGTTCTTCCCAGAACTTCCATTTTGGGGAAGGGACTAGACCAGCCATTCTTGGTTCTCTGAACTTAGCCACCTTACCCCTTTAGGAGGACCTCATTCCCTTTCCTCTCCCCACTTTTCAGATCTGAAAGAAGATCTTTCTTTCTTCCCTTGTTAGAATACAGGGACCATCTCCACTCATCCTTGATCTATGTTTTGCTACTGGACTCAAATGGCTCAGGAGGAGAAAGTGAGGCTGGTGACTTTGCCCAGTCCTCCCTCATTTAAATCCAATTCATTTGCAAGTCATGACATCACTTTCCTGATGTCATTGTCTTCTTCCAGAATGAAGGGCAAACAACAGCCTCTGTGAAATGGGGTCACCCTTCTGAGCTACTAAAGTTGAAGTCTTCCCTTTCATTCCCACTCACTTGGATTCACCTTTCCCTGTTTTGGGAGCTCACAAGCCTATAAAGGATTGAGGCTTCCTAAACCAGATGGAGGGCCTGGCTCAGACAGGGAGTGTTGATGTAGGCCTGTTTTTGTCCCAGGTAAACCCTCTTTAAGTGTCCTTGGTCTCTGCACTGATCATAGCACTTGTAGCTCCAAATTGAGTCTCTCTTAGGAATGCAAACATGTCCATGGCTCAAGTATTCAGTCCAACAGATTGAATACCCTAGGAAGGTACAGAAATTGTATATGCAAGAATGGGGAAACCCTGCTTTCTGAAGATGCCCTGCATTAGAGTCTGCTGCTTCATCTCTCTCTGAGGGGAGTTGCCTCAGAGGTAACTATGGCTACCTGAGGTTCTATGATGAGAGGTCCCCCACTGAAGGCTCTCCATTATATTCCCTGCATGTAGTTCCAACTTCCACAGATTATAAGCATCTGCAGTTGCACACATGGCTGTCAAGATTTGTGTATTGGTTCATTACCCACTCACTATCCTGCACTGACCAGGAGAAGCGAGGAAGGAGAAATCAGAGAGAAAGGGGAAATTGAGAAATTGGAGCAACGAGAACAAGGAGAGAGAGAGGAGAGAGGAGAGAGAAGGGAAAAAGAGAGAAAATAAAGGAGATGGGGAAAATAAGAAAGGAAAGGAGAGAGGAGAAATGAAAATATTGGAGAGTGGAAGATAGGTGAAAAGACAGAAAAGAGAGGGAGAAGGAGAAAAAGATATAAGAAAAAAGAGAGGACTGAGAGGGGAAAGAAGAAACCCAGGAATAGCAAAGAGAAAAATTAGAGGAGATATTGGAGATCAAAAAGAAGAGGGGAGGGAAGACAGAGAAAGAGGAGAGATAAAGGAGGGGAGCTGCTTTTAAAAATGCCTGTGGTTATTCTGGGGGAAGATGAAAGGACCCCCTCTGAGGAGACAACTCTTTCCCTTCCCTCAGTCTCTCCTATGATCCTGCCCTCTTCTGTAATATGGTGGCTTGTGGATTCCCAACCCCTACCCTGACCCCTGTGTTTCTGGATTATCAGCCAGGAAGGGACGCGAATCGAGTCCTAATGCATCTTACCCATTTGGGAGAAGGGTAGGAGACAGGACCCGAAGATTTGGGGCTTAGGTGCCATATTCAGTAGATTTTTTGTGAACATATGCATCTGTACTTCATGCCATCTTTCTAACTCATTAGAAATATAAGTGTTCTCCACAACAAGCAACAAAAAAATGGAAATTTACACCCAAGAGTGAGGATTCATTTAGGAGCAGTGACTTAGAGCTGAAGGAACCTCAGAGGTCTGCTGGCTCAACCACCCTCATTTGAAGGTGAGGAAACCCAGACCCAGAGAGACTCGCCCAAGGTCGCACAGCGTGAGTGTCAGAGTCAGGATCTGAATCCAAGCTTTTGAAGGATTCATGTGGCACTATGATTCACTCTAGGGTGCCTTTGAACAGCCAGCTCCCCTGGTGAGTTTAAAATGTGGTTCAGTTCAATTTAACAAATACTCCTAAAGTATTTGCATTTAGAGTCTTGCTCAGTACTGAGGCCTCAACATATGAATAAGACTCAGTTTACACCTTCAGGGAGCTCCTCACAGCCTATTAGAGTGGATAAGACACGGATGCACATAAGGAAAACACAAGGCAAGATGTAATAAGTGCCTAAGAGAGACACACATGGGGGCTTTCAGGGCTGAAAGGAGTGACCAGTCACTACCAGTTGGAGAAATCAAGGAAGGCAGCTTCCTGGAAAAGCTGCTTTTAAGCTGAGCCTTGAAGGAAAGGGAAGAGGTGGAGGGAGGGGGCCTTCCAGGTGTGAGTAAATGTGGTGAGGCAGGAAATGGGGTCTTTAGAGAACGTTGATTTAACAAACATTTCCTGACAACTATGGTGTGCTCAGGGCTAAGGGTGAGATAGAAGGCAATCAGATGCTATCCTTGCTCTTAAGTAGTTCCCTGACTGCAATCTGGGGGGTACTATGTGGAACACAGGGAATGTAAGGGGAAGGTGAGTCAGGCCCCATCAAAAAGAGTTTTGGCTACAAATATTTAATTTGCACCTCCCTAGTAAAAAGACAACCACCCAAAGGGAGATATGCCCAGGCACTATGCAGCACTGTGGGTAGACCCCAACCCTTAAGGATCTCAGAAATGGAAGGGGCCATGGTAGTCACCTAGTCCAAGCCATATCTGAAAAATAATTTCCAATAAAAAATAAAAATGATATAAAAATAATTCACAACATAGCCAACAAGTGGTCAGACAACTTTTACTTGAAAATTCCAAAGATGATGAACTCACTATCTCTTGTGGCAACCAGGTTCATTTTTTGATAGCTCACTCCTTACCTCACCCACAAACATACTCCCATCTGGGAAGCAAATGGAAAGTTCTATAGCAGACATGAAGGGGGTCAAAGAGTCAAAGTGGGAAGGTGGGAGAGAGGAAGGGGATGGGGGTGAGCTAGGAGGGTTATGACTTGACAAAGAGCACTACACTGGCAATCAGAAGACTTGGAGTATTCAGAAGTTCTGCCTTTGACACTTAGAAGCTATGTGATCTGGGAAAATTAATTCACTTTAGCTCTCTGGGTCTCAGTTTCCCCATTTACAAAGTCAAGGGGGCAGATAACTTACTTCCCATTCTAATATTCTGTGATATTGTAGCGATCATACCTCTTGCATCAAGTTGGGAACATCCCAATCAGAGTGGAATGGTGTTGAATGCAAAACAATCATAAGGAGGCTGGGCTTGGGGAACCAAGTATCCAGTGACTTAGAACCAGTGGCTCTATTCCCTGGAGGGAGAGGGACATGGGTCAAGGATTGTCTGGGTTTATGTGCATGTGCAGTCGTAAGAACATACTGCACCGTGGTCAAAGAGCTCTGTCCTGGAAGTCAAGAGTCCAGTCCTGGTTCTGTCATTCGCTATGTGAAGTTGGGCAAATTCCCTCTCTGCATCTTGGCTTCATCATCTATAACACACAGTTTATAACCCCTAGCACTGGACTCTGTGAGTGGAGGTGGGGTGGTTAGAGATGTTGTAAAGGGCATTCTTGCCCAGGTAAGGGTTGAACCAGGTGGCCTCTGGACTCCCTTCCATCTCTGAGACTTGGCCAATCTGTGAATCCCTGGCTCCCTGAGTGTTCTGAGGATCACATGACTTAATGGATGTGAAAGTTCTTTGTAAGAATATAAAGTACACGTAGAGAACAGTCATTGCTGCAGTCATTACTGCCATTTACACACAAACATATTTCCAAACAAGCCTCCTGACTCCCAAGAGATGGGGTTTTGAACCCATATGCTTTTATGCAAGTATGTCTATGTGTTTGCATGCGTGCGTATGATCATGCATTTGCCTTTACAGGTGCTTACAAACAGATAGGAGGGTCTAGGTACATCTCTCCCTGTCTCTCCCTGTGTCTCTGTCTCTTTGATCCTTCACAGGAAGACAGAACAGACAGTCCCTGCAGCTGGGAAGTTTAAGGCTGCAGTGGGTGGTCCTCAACTCTGTCTAACATCAGAAGTCATTTCACAGAAGCTGAGGACTGGTACAGGGGCTGCAGAAGCAGGGAGAATGGGAATATGGAGACTGTGCCTTGGAGTCAAGGCCCCGTGGGTAGCAGGTACAGAGGATAGATGACCCAGCTATAATTGGCTTCCTCCTACTCCAGGGAACCAATGACTGTGCACCCATTATCCCATGTTCTACCCTGGGATTTCTCAGCATCTTGTTAGGTTGCATGGGCATTTTGGGAGGTTGCTTATGCAGGAGAGGAGGTCGAGGCAGGGAGACCCATAGTTACAGATGGGAATACAGAAAAGGATAGTTGGGTCAACAATTTGGGAGGGAGGGAGTGAGGGGAGGGGAAGAGTTGGCCCAGTCTCTAGTTTGTTAATAGAATCAATGCACCTGATAGTGAACTTTGGCTGAATTATGAAAACTTGTACCTGTTCAATAAGAATGCCTTATTCCAATTTAGGGTGGACCATATCTCTCTGGTCTATGCTAACTCTCTCCTCCATTCCCTGACCCCCTATGCCCAGGCTTGGGCTCTTCTATGCTTTGGGGAAGATGTAAGAACATCCTCATCTTTAGTGAAAAACAGATACGGAGCAGACCAGGACCACATTTCCAGTCTGGAGGAAACAGGGGAAACAAAGGTCTTAGCTCACTGTGTGGGGGAGAGAGAAAAAGAGCAGACCCTGGTCTTGTCCTCAGGGAACTCACAGTCTGGCTGGGGAGAGAGGACTCACCCACATGGATTGTGATGGAAAGGGCTCTGCCTTTCCCTCAGAATGTGGGCTCCCTGAGAACAAGGCCTTTGACCCCTCAGTCTATTTCCACCTCAGTGCCTCGAGTATGCCCATATGCATGGTTCTGGGGAAGAACTGGGTAATAGCTTCTTAATAAAAATAATGACCCAAAGATATCGGGAGCATCTTGTTGCATACCTGCTGTGAGCCTCAGTTTCCCTGTGTGCAAGATCAAAGTATTGGGTTAGACTCCCTAACATTTTAGGTTGCACATGCTGATCTTCCATAGTCTGTGTCTGAACTGACTGCCTCTGGTTTCAGTTCTGAGAGTCCTCCCTGGGAGCTCTGACCTCTAGTTCTGTGACTCTTACATAGGAAGAAGGACCACCCAGAGTTAGAGAATTATAGAGAAGAATTAGAGAATTAGAGAAGAATGCAAGAAGGGGAGAGTGCTGAGGGAAAGGTTGGAGGAAGAGACACATGAACAAATAAAGGGATGATCATGTGTGTGAGGATGTGCATCCATGTGAACCTGAGGGTTGGTGACTATCAATGTGTATATGTAAACTGGTGTGTATACATCGATGCATGTTGGGTGTCTATGTCCAGATAGGCATGTTCATGTGTACATAATCAGGTAAGTGATGTTAGAGATCTGGGCAGAAGAGCTGGTTGGGGAGAGGGCCTTGGTGGCCATGGCTGGGGAGAATGCCTGACCCCGAAGGATTCCCTTTATCTAGAAGAAGTTGGAGAGTGGTTTCCCTCTCAGCCTCCCACCAGGACTCAGTCTCCCCAAGAATCTACGTCTGCTCACATCAGCCAAAGAGATTAATGGCCAGCATGGAGGGGCATGAGCCTGGCAGCACCGGTGATAAAAGAGTTTTGTAAAAGGCAAGACAGTAATTACGTTCCTATTAGTTACAAAATGCTGCACTCTTCCTAAGAGCCAGGGGGGGAGGTTTGTGGAGGGGGACTCGTCACATGGTCTCCTGCCTTATCATGGTCCTGAAGGGGAGCTAGAGGAGGAAGGAGATGCACAGTGTGGTCATTGTTGCATTCCCCATAGCTGCTTGGGAGACAGAGGTGAGTGTGTGTGTGTGTGTGTGTGTGTGTGTGTGTGGGATGAATGCAGTCTTTCCCATCATCCCCACTCCACCTCACCTCGTAGCCACCCGAACGGTCCTCTCTGCTCTCAGGTCCAAAAAGTTATCTGATTCCCAGGCTTATTTGCAGAGGAGATAAAGTGGTAAGGAGTGGGGGCCAGAGGAAATTAATTTTGATAGGGGTTGGTGCAGGGGTGGGGGGGAATGCCTCTACAGACCCCCGAAGCAGCTCTCCATATTGGCTCCCTGCCTCTTGGATGGCCTTCCTTACATACCCATCACTAGCCACCAGAAGAAGTTCCAAAACACTGGAGAAGGGGAAGGGAGGAGGGCAAAGAGGAAAGAGAAGGCAGAGTGAGGGGGGAGAGGAGGATGGAGAGGAGAGAGAATGGAAGAGGAGAAGAAAGAATGAGATGACAAAAGAGAGAGAAAAGTGAAGATAGAGGAGAGGAAAGAAGGAGAGAGAGACAGAGACAGAGAGATAGAGAGACAGAAAGATAGAGACAGAGACAGAAACAGATAGAGAGAGGGAGGGAGAGAGAGAGACAGAGACAGAGACAGACAGACAGACAGACAGACAGACACACACACACACACACACACACACACACACACACACACACAAAGAGACACAGACAGATAGGCAGAGGGACAGAGAATGAGAATCATTGAATCCCCAGGAGTCTCAAAGGCTATCTAGCTCACCCAACCTGCGCTAACTAGATACGACCCCAGACAAATGGTTCAGTGATGGACAACTTACCCCACCCAAGGCAGCCTATTCTGAGAGCTCTAATTGTGAGGAAGTTTTTCCTTCTACTGAACCTAGCTTTTCCTTTCTGTAACTTCTACTGCACTGCTCCTGGTTCTATCCTGAGGCCAAATGGAAAATCTAATCTCTTTCAGGCAGCTAGGTGGCACACTGGATAGAGCTCTGGTCCTGGAGTCAGGAAGACTCATCTTCCTGAGTTCAAATAGGGTCTCAGACACTTACTAGCTGTGTGACCCTAGGCAAGTCACTTTACCCTGTTTGCCTCAGTTTCCTCATCTGCAAAATGAGCTAGAGAAGGAAATGGCAAACTACTCCAGTATCTGTGCCAAGAAAACCCCAAATGGGGATCATGAAGAATCATGATCTGAAACCACCGACTAACAACAAAAACCTGTCTTGGGCATGAGACTCCTTCATATATTTGAAGATGGCTACTATGTTCCCCTTAAGTTTTTTCTTTTTTATAGGATAAACATTCCTAGCTCATTTCACCCTTTCTCTTATAACCTTGTTTCTAAATCTGTCTCCATCCTGAGCACCTTCCTCTGGGTGGTGTGTTGGTTTTTCTAACATGTCTCCCCTGAACTGAGCCTCAGACCCCAGAAGTGGTTTAACTAGCGTGGAGGACAATAATACTATTTTCTCCCTTGTTTGAACACTATGACCCTGTTGATGTTAAGAGTATAAAAGTGGGTTAGTTTTTTGGACTGCCATGGAATTATAATAATAATGCTAATAACTGGCATTTATATGGTACCTACTATGTACAAGGCTTGATAAATATTATCTTATTTGACCCTCACAATGACCCTCCTCATTTTACAGATGAGGAAACTGAGGCAAACGGGGTTAAATGACTTGTCTAGGGTCACAGAGCTAGTAAATGTCTGAGGTTGGATTTGAACTCAGACCCTCATAATTCCAGGCCCGGGGCTCTATCCACTGCCCAATCTGGCTGTCCTGTTGCATTTCGTATTCCTGCTGAGTTTGCTTTCCACAAAACCCCCAGATCTTCCTGTGAACTGCTGAGAACCAGGGGGTTGGGTTTATAATGATCTCAAGATCATCTAAGCCAGTGGATCACAAATTGTTTGACTTCCTGGTAATGTACAAAAGTTTCTTGGACAAACTCCACATGAAAATAGTATTTTTATTAATATCTATGGATTGGGAAAGTACTTAATATCCAAATACCAATGTTTGGTGGAATCAGTGATATGATATAACCATATATACATATAACCATATGATATAAGCATGGTAAGAGCTAGACTCTCTGTAGCTCTTTAAAGCCTGCAAAGTGTTTTGCAAATGTCGCCTCATTTGGTCTTTCAGTGATGTTGGGAGGGAAGTGCTATTATGGTCTCCATTTTACAAATGAGGAAACTGAGGCAAATAGAGGATTAATGACTTTCCCAGAGTCATGGGGATGGTGAATAATCTAAGGTTGAGTTTGAACTCAGGCCTTCCTGACGCCAGGTCCAGCACTCTATCCATTGTATCACCGGGCTAGGTCCAGGGAAGTCACGTGTACCTCTGCATAACCTTTGTCTGATCTAGTGATCTCAGAATCCACTATCCTATGACCCTGTGATAGTGTGAGCCTCTGGAAGCAGTGGGATTGAGAAAAGAGACTCCTTCCTCAGTGTTAGGTAAACTGGGGTTTGAATCCTCATGCTAACACTTAGTAGTGCTGGGACCTTGGACAGGTGGTTTTCATCTCTTTCAGCCTCAGTTTTCTCATCTCTAAAATGGGGATAATATTTGCACAATCTACCTCACAGTGTCATTATAAAAAAAAGTACTTTGTATGCTTTAAAGGACCAGAGAAATGAGAATTATCCCTCTTAATTCAGTGATCTTGAGATGTAAGATGTTCTGGGGTCTGATGATTCCATGAGACTCCAAAGAGCAAGGGAGAACCGATCCCACTTGCAGGGGAGGCCAACTTGGAAGGGAAGAAAATCATCATCTCCAACCACTGAAGTGCCAGCTGCATTTTACTCCATCTTCTTGCCATGGTAGGGAATCTTAGGCTCCTCACGGAGACCCTTCAGGATATTAAAGGGCATTGTCCTTGTAATCTCTGAGTACTGCGGTGCAAAGTCTTTTGTGCTGCCTGCAGAATTCCCTGGGATGCAGTCCCACAAAACTCTACTGAAATGAAATAGGAACTGGGAGCCAAATGCCACCTAAGGAAGGCTTCCTATTTCTACAGTTTCAGGGAGGAGAGACAGAAATGAAAAACCTCTGTATTACAGATGAAAGAAAAGGATGGGGGCTGATACCTACCCCTCTCCAGAGCCCCTGGATCTCAGGCTATGCTTGGGTACAGGTCTGGGCAAGGAGTTGTAGAAGGTCATGGAGGGTGGTGATATGTGTGTATGTGGGACAACCGGAGCCCCCAGAGGTACAAAGAATCTCCGTCTCTCTGTCTCTGTCTGTCTGTCCCTCTCTGAAACTGTCTGTCTGTCTCTCTTAAAAGAAAAGCACAGAAAAACTAACCTTGAGGAGGAGAGAGTTGAACATTTTAATTAAAAGTTAAGAAGTTCTCTCCTTGGGGAAAGAACGCTGTAGGAAGAAGAAGGGGGGCAGATGGGGCAAGGCTTCTTTGTCTGCAGAAACTGGGGCATGGACAGAGGTGGATGGGGTGTGAGTTTGGACAGAGGAGGAGTAGCTGAGGCCCTTCACCTATAGCTAGTAGTTCCTAATTAAAGAGGTAGGAGACTGACTGGAGATGGGGTGAAGCAAGCGATCGTTCCATCACCGCCCTGCCATGAGGATGGGAGGGAATGAGTACATTAATGGAAATAAAAACATTGAACATTCTATTTTAAATACCTCAAACTAATAGCATCATGAACCGTCTTTAGGATCAGTCAGCAGAGGGTGAGCAAGTACATACATACATACACACTCACACACACGCACACACACACAATCCAGTGGTTAGGGACCAGGGAGGCCTTGGTCCTAGCCTTGACTTCTTGGTAGCATTTCAGAGAGAGAAGCAGTAGTCAAAATAACAACAAAACATTAATAAACCACTCTCCACTTCCCCAGTGTCGAGCACTTGGTTCTGAATACAGTAGGTGCTTCATAAAAATTTGTTGACCTGACCTGAAAAAGGAGGTTGGTGATTCTTCAGGTCTCAGTTTCTAGACTGCAGAATTAGGACACGTGGCTTATCCCTGGTCCCTAAGGCACTGAGACCTTAGTCTCTATTAATCCTTTATAGGAGTAAGGTATATTTATTTGACTTTTGATTAATCACATAAAGGAAAGGGAGCAAAGGCATGGATAATCCCAGACATCAGATAACTCAAAAGACATTTGCATTTGTCTGTGGAATGCATTGTATAGACCTGCGTTTGGGGAGAGAATTAGGTCTAGCTTAAGTTGAAATCTAAAAGCATTTTTTCCCCTTTTTGGGTACAGACTAATGGGAAGGATGGAGAGAGGAAGACGGAAGAAAAGGAGAGGAGGAAGCAGCTGGTTAGGGAGAAGGGACTGGAATCAGAGGGAACACTGCCCAGTTTGGAGACTGGGAAAGAGAACTTGTTTTGGGGTCAGGTTCAAATCCTGTCTCTACGGTTACTTGTGTGACCTTCAGGCAAGTCACCAACAACTCTGGGGCTCAGTTTCCTCATCTGTAACATGAGAGGGTTAGACTAGATGGCCTCGGAGGTCCCTTTTTTATTTCTAAATCTATGATCTCACAATCATGTCAGCATCTAAATTCCTGAGTTTTCAAGAATTTCTAGTGGTTTCCAATGGTTTCAATTTAGTTCCTCAAATTATCGTTTGATATTAAAATATCGTTTGATAGTGTTTGATAGTGTTCACAGTATTCATGGGGATACTTTGCTCTGGCTCTTTGCTAAGGGGGCATATGTGATCAAAGGTTCCTGACTAACCCCTTGGTTCCTGTGATGGCGGAGGAGTATTGTATCAAAAATGAATGGCAAATAAACTAAGGAGGGTCACCAACTCTGTGAGCTATGAGAATTGGGAAGAGAGAGGAAGGCCAATGCCAGCTCTGCCTTAGTCTTCTAGCAAAGGTGGGGTGAGTAGGAAGGAGTAGATTTCTTTCATCTTTCCCTTCCTAGAGGCAGCTATGGTAACATTTCACACATGTCAATGAGGACGTGTGCTTATATAGATGAGCCTGAGACTGGATCTCAAATCCCCAAACAATGCTGGGTGCTCTCCATCATTTATCTCCCTAGAAGGTCCTTCTCCAAGTATGTTCCATGTAGCCCCTGATACACTTCCAAAAGCTATTTTGGAAGACAATCTGGAATTACTTGAGAAGAGTCACGAAGCACATCATATATCCTTTGGCCCAGTGAATGTCAGGCTTGGCATTGCAGGGAAGTTAACAATAAAAATCAAGGTCCCATTATCTAGCAAACTATTCCTAGCAGCGCTTTTTTGTTGTAACAAATGTATAGGAAGAAAAAAATGGAAACCAAGTGGGCACTTATCTACTGGAGAATGGTCCATCCAATTCTTGAGTATAAATGTAATGTCATAAGGAAGTAAAATATTCAAATGGATCTGTGACTTCATCGAGTTGGGAGTTCCTTCCAAAGAAGCAAATTATGATCTCTCTACACCTGCCCATCCTGTGCTTGGCCTCTTGTCATAAGTTCATCACGTGGAAGATCTACACAAGTTGTTGGAGGCCTTTCCTGATGTCTCCTGATATCCCGAGGGTGCCAATGGAATGCTGGCAGTCTGTCTCTCATCCCTTCCTCCCCCTACATGACCAGTTTTGTCTTCTCTTCCTGGACTACGTTTCCTTGGTGATATCTTTTATGCCGTTGTTTTCCCAAGTTCCTTAGGTTGTGTGTTGCAGTCTGCTCAAACCCACCATTTGTCTCTCTAGTGCCTTCTCTGTAAAATTAATTTCTAATTCTTAGGAGACTATTGTACACAAGGTCTTGTGGACATGAAGCAACATGTGATAGTGATAGGATGTTGGTATTAAAAAGATGGACCTTTGTTTGCATGGAAAACATTGGGTTGATTTACAATTTCTTGAAGACAATCTTGCCAGCTCAGCTCTCTTCCTTCTTTTTAATTCTGGGTCTAAATTATTATCCATTTGTATTAACTGTCTTAAGTATACCTACTGATGGACAAGTTTTATAGGTTGTCCATACAAATGCATGACAGTCTAGGCAGTAAATAGTTTTCATCTACTTGTCTTCTCCTGGGCTTGATGCACAAAGATCACAGTGAAGAGGTACTTCTGGAGAACTTTCCCAGACCTCTTCCTAATCCACATCTCCCATCCATGGAGAATCTCTCCTCAATGAATGAAACAGCATTCCATGTGCGTGTGTGTATGCATGTACATGTATATATGTTACATATACACATATCTATCTATGTATGTATACATATATGTATACCTACATCTATAGGAGTGGCAGTCAGGGAGGAGCATTTTGGAGTGGAAAATTATAAGGATGGTGAGGGACCTATAGTTCCACTATAAATAGAAGTAGAATATATTCTTTCAGCTTGAACTCTGAGCTGGAGTTCTTCCACAGAACTGGTGAATACTTTTGGTGAGCATATATCTCCCTAGCTTAAGTCTTGCCTGTTGTTGATGAGGAGAGGGTCACCAAACTGAACTATTTCTGTTGTTTGTTTGTTTGTTTGCATTTATTTATAAATTATTTACTTTAGTTACGTTGTTTATTTCAAGAGATTTCGATGTACGGACGGGGGATACTCTGGTGGAAAAGTCTTTAAATGGTGTTTCATTCTACAGAATCAAGTACTTTCTTACAATCAACAACAGATGAACAAAATGTGATCTTACAGTCTCTAAATCTTTCAGTCAGTTGTCAAACAGCAAGGATGTGGCCTATTGCTGAATACTGTTTGTCAAAGTCCATCCTAGAGAATGCCCTGAATCTGGGTATAAATGATTAGTAAAAAGATTTTGTATAGGTGGGAGAGCAAGCATGGGAGGTCAGGAATTCATGTTCTGCTCTTGGTTGCTTCTTTTGGGAATTAATATGAGCTTTGAGGACACCCCCCCCCATATTTTTGGTATCTTCTTTCAGATACCTTTCATCTCAATCTTTCATCATCCTCACAACTGTGACTTTTCTAATAATTGATCTCCATATACACTTGCCCCAATCTGCCCACTTTTTCTATCTTTAGACTCTTCTCTTTAGAGTCGTTTATACCTCTCCTATAAATATAACTGAGACTGTGATGTTATGGTTTGGAAGTGTGGTGGTTTCACTGTCCTTGATGATAGGAACCATTTCTTAGAATAATCCTTCTAAATTATTATACAGATCTTTTCTACTTTTCTTACAGTTGTTGTCCTCCTTCCATTTTTGTCCTTAAATTTCTTTGGGATGACATTTAGTTGACTCTCTTGCCAAGTTTTCCTTGAAATTGGTTTTTACTCTCCACTACTTCTCTCTGCTTACTGAGACAATTAAAACAGCTCAATCCTGAACTATTTAAACAAGTAATTAGCAATTAAAAATGGGAAATGGACAAACAGAAATGACATTGACATTGATTGTAATTTTATGAAGAACAAAAAAGCCCAGAAAACACCTTAGTCAGTAAACATTTGACTTGCAAAATAGAGAGAGGGAGACAGGGTGGAAAAAGGCACTATCAATTTGGAATATAAACTCATTTGTAAAATTTTACAAAGAAAGAGGATGGATGATTATGAGCAATGCTGTCTCATTGGCATAAGGATAAAATGAGAAATGTAAAATTCAGAGAAAAATGGAAAGACTTTTTAATGAACTGACATAGACTAAAGAAAGGAGAAAAAGAATGATACAAAAAGTGAAATAAGGAAAAAAATCCAACACATATTTAAACTCAGATGAAAAGCAATAACCAAATTGGTCCTGTGAGACAATTAAAGAAATGTCCTTCTCACCTTTCAGGAGAGAGGTTGGGCCAACACATGCCGAATGTTGGATATGTCATCAGTTGTCATAGTCGGTTTTATTTAACTTTTTTCTTAAAAGGGCCTGTACTATAAGAGATCAGAGAAAGCAGAGATCTGAAAAAGATTGTGGTACTAAACCCCTCCCCCAAAAGGTAATAATATAACAAGAATATTTATTACATGACTCCCTGTGAGCCCTGGGACACATGGGGAGGGTGTGAAAAGGAGGAGCAGAGGAAGGAAGTAGAGTCACCTAATACTCAAGCGTTGGAAAAGCAAGAATCAGTCATGGTAACAGATATGTGCCATGGACAGGGTACACAGGAGGTGCTTAATAATTGCTAATTGATTATCTCATTGGTTCGGGAGTCAGAAGACTTTGCCTTAGGCTTTTGCTGCCATGACTCAGCTGACCTCTTTTCCTGAAACATTCCTTAATGTCTGGGGGCCTTCTCATTCTGCAATATCCTTCTACCATGCCAAGCTCCCTCCTCTTGTTGGAGGGACAGGCCCGGACTACCCCTGCCTCATTCCTATCCCTGTCCCTGCTTCTAACTGGAAGGACTGTTGCCATGACCCTGCTGCCCTCTTACCCCAGAGCTACCCTTGCAGGCTGGAACTTCCTTCCTCAGTTTTTGACAACTTTTCCCTCTGTAATATCCCTCCATTATGCCAGCCTCCTCCTCCAACTGGTCAGTGTGCTTTTGGGGCCTCCACTGTGGAGATGGGCCCAGAAGAGCCATGATTCATCTCCATCCCAGCTGTGCTTTTAAGACTTCTCCATCATTTCTCCCACCCCTATCTCCTCCATTAGAATGTCATCAGCTCCTTGAGGGCAGGGACTATCTTTCTTTTTGCTTGTATTTATATTCTCAAGGTTTAGCAGAGTGCCTGGCACACAGTTAGCACTTAATAAATGCTTATTACCTATGAATTATGCATGGTTGGCAGTCTGTCCCAAGGTCTCTCTTCTAGACGGCTGGCTTCCTGCTCCTGCCCTTGGAATGATGTACAGGATATGAAGGACACTGATCTGATTCTTTGGAATGTCCCTGACTCTTCCCTTGGCTTAGGGAGGGGGATGCCTGCAGTGCTGGCAAGGTCTTAAAGTCTTGTCAAGGTCACCAGTGACCTTTATCCTTTCACTCTACCCCCATATGCCTGTGGCTTCCTTTCAAGGGCAAGTCGTCTTGCTTTCCCCTGGATCCATTCTCCTTTCCCCCCCTTATGGGGAAGAGAAGGAAAGGGGAAGAAATCTATGACAGATGCAATATTTTGTAGAATGAGATAATTACACAGAAGCCCCATGGGGAGATTAGATTAGTAAGAGATTTCAGTGCCAGAATATTTAATAAAAACGAGACCCAGGTACATGCCAGTGTGAGGAACTAAAGGTCATCGCCATCATCTGTAGATTATGAGATGAAATGCTTGTGACTCAGGCAGTTAGTCTACCGCTTTCTCCGTTCCTGCACAGAGCAGCATGCAGATGGGTTATCTGGGACCTTCAGAGCTGCTGTGATGTGCCCATGCATTCACGTGCACACACACAAACACACTCACATAGAGGCACATGTACACACTCATGAGGAGGGAAAGGGTGAAAAATACACATACAGACACACCTACCCACAGAGAAACACACACTCATGCCTCTAGGCTAATAGTACACATATATCCAGGTACTGAAGAATCATAGTATATACACACAGAGCCACAGACTGACATACAATTATAAACTCATGCCCTATATATGTTCAAATAGATCTGTGATCTCAACAAGGAGCACATTTCCTTCAGTGCTGCAGACTGAATGTCCTATCCTTACAGACATAAAGTCAATGTAAAGAAATGCACACAGACCCACACATGTGCAGTCATGCCCTTCAGGTAGAGCCCACCTTCTACGTTCTTGCTGTATCCCTAATGGAAAGTGACATGGGGAATGTAGGGGTCTTTTGTTTTAATCCTGGACACTTGGAACAATCAGAGAGCGTGGTAATGTCTCCCCAGGATAGCTGAATTTAATCAGTTTTGAAATTTCTCCTATTTTATAACTAGGCAAAGAAAACCAAATGAAGAACAATTATTGGACAGAGATTAGCTTGCTCTGTGGCACAGACAAGGCATGAGGTGACCGTCCATCTGTCTTTTTGTCTGTCCTTCTGTCTGACACGCACATGCACTGCAAAGGGAGGGAGCCATTTCCCTGTGATTAAAGGCACTGCTGATCTAGTCAGCTGAGTCAACAGGGTGTCCATTTTTAGCTTTTAAATTCCTATGACTGGCTCCCTGCATGCAGGGGAGGGGAATGGATTTCTCCAGCTGTTTTTCCTCCTTTTCCATTTCTGTCTCTCTTAATAGATGACATGCTTAGCTGCCTGCTTAGCAGTACCTGAGACACATTCCCCACAGAATGAGTCTATGAGGGCTGGCTGGAAACTTTTATTTTTCTTCCCTTTTCCTGAGGACGCGTGTGGCACATGGATCTGGGTGAAACTGACTAACTGGGTACCTTGCTGACAAAAACCAGAAGCATCAGAATCTCTGAGACTATACCAGGAGATCTGTGATGCTGCCATTTGTACAACTCTCTGCTCACTCATCTCTCATGACATCCCCTCTTGTTCACATACAGTCAGTCCTGATCACCAGCATCATCTGTGTGCAAAGGAGAGACACCTACAGACCTGCGGGGGTGCCTCATGTCATGTGTAAGTCATGTATACAAACAGAGTCTATTTTTCCCGATGAGACCCATCACTTCTATGCTACGTTTCCTTCATTTGAAAAGAGCTCTGGTTTTGCCCCTGAAACCTTTTTTTGGCAATGTAGTAAGTGAAGGTAAACAAAATCTGTTCAATGCAATTCAATTATTTTAATTCATTTCAATTCATCAAGCATATATTAAACACCTTCCATATTCCAGGCACTGTATTAGGCATTGGGGGTACGAAAGCAAAGATGAAATGGTCCCTGCTTTCAGATGCTCAGTATATCCTGCTGAGAACAAATGCTTTAGGTCAACCTGGACTTTCCCATGTTTAAAGCAACCTTCCTGTGAATTCTTCTGTAAGGTGAAGAATTATTCCTCTGATAATTTTCTCCCTTTCATTGGACAGTTTTGAGAATTTGGATTGTGGAATATCGGGGGTCCTTATAGGAGGCCTGGCTTCTGTCAATATCATCCACTTCTACGCAAATATGACTTCTTTGCCCTTAGCCAATGGTAAATCTTGCTTGTGAGAATGAACGGAAGAGGAAGTGTCTTCTGTTAGGACTTCCTCTTCCTCCTCCTAATCATGGGTGAGGAACCTGCAGTCTTGAGGCCACATATGGCTCTCTAGGTCCTCAAGGGTAGCCCTTTGAGGCCCACATGTGGCCTCAAGACCACAGGTTCCCCACCCCTGTAGGCAGACCTAGGAATCACTACCCTGAGCTGGGCTGCTAAGGACTCCAACTTCCTGTGGATTAGTTCCTCTGAAGAAATTTCCTAGGAAAAGACTGAACATAACTTAAGAAACTTTCTTTGCAATTTAATCCAAATCTGACCAAGGCTTTAACGTTTGGCCGAAGGGCTGGCCTCTGACCTTCCTGGTCTCTGAGCTTGCTTGGTTTCCTGGGTTCAGAGATTAGCTGTCCTATTCCTAGGTAATTTCTTTAGCAGTTACTGTGCTTGGGAACCCTCGATTCAGGTCCTGAGCCCACCTTCCCTCCTGCTATTTCCCTCTGTTATACATCCCAGTTTGCTTTCACAAGGGAAAAGGTTTAAGACAGAAACAGTACATAAAGGGAAATGGAGGCACTATTGTATCATGGCAGAAATATTCCTGGATTGGGAGTCAGAGGGCATGAATTCAAAGGCAGGCTCTGCTTCTTAATGAGTGACCTTTGTCAAGGTCATCCACTTTTCCATGTCTCTTTCCCCATGTCTATAAGGAGGTGAGTTAGACTTGATTCTCTCTAAGATCCCTTCTGGGCTGCCCCTTTCTGGGCCCTGGCTTCCTCATTTTAAAATGAGAGGTTTGTACGAGAGATGACTCCTAAGGTCTATTGATCTTATGACTCAACTTTAGATACTACGATCCTAGGAACAGATGTGTGCACAGAAGTACACACAGAGAGCACAAAATACCTGTTCGGTATACAGAAGGCCACTGGGCTTGTCTAGTAAAAGTTTCTGTGGCTGGGTTCTTGTGATTCTCTGGGGTCAGTGGACCCAAGGGGAAAAACAAAAGCCCATGAAATCCAAGGGCCCTCCTCAGGACCAAGGCATTTAATGCTCCCCCTACCATCTGGCTCCCACCCACCTCTCCAGCCTTATTTCATGCTTTCCTTTTTCATGCACTCCATGTCTAAGCCAAACTGGTCTGTCATCTGTTACAGCTGCTCTTTGACCTTGACATTTCCTCTCCCAGTTCCCTACCTTTCCAGAACCATTCCTCCATAGTTTAGTCTGCACTCTCTCCTTATCCCTATCTTTCTGGATAAGGATTCAGAAATTAAAAAAACATTAAATTTATTTTAAAATTAATTTAATTATTTAAATTAAAAAAAAAAATGATTCCTTCAGGGGCAGCTAAGTGGCGCAGGAGTAGAACACCTACCCCGGAGTGAGGAGGACCTGAGTTCAAATCCAACCTTGACACACTTACAAGCTGTGTGACCTTGGACAAGTGACTTAACCTCAATTGCCTTGCCTGCCCCTCTCCAAAAAAAAAAAAAAAAAAAAAGATACCTTCAAGATTCAGTTGGATGTACCTACTGTGTGTTGCTCTCCCTGATTCTCTCCCTTCTTACCGCTCAACCTGTACATTCCTCACTATGATGTAAGCTCCTGGAGAGAAGGAATCTTCTGCTTGTGTCCTCTCTCCCCAGTGACTAACCCTGCATCTATTGAATGGGATGTGACTGTATCAGAGAGAAAAGCAGAAGTGGACAAGAAAGGAAAGCACACGGGATGTGGGATCAGAAGACCAGGGCTTAAGTCTCTGCTTTGTCTCCAAGAGAACGCCCAATGAGAACATGGTTCTGAAAGAGCTTGTGAATTTAATGGGAATCAACACATGCTTATTAAGTCTCCATTCTGCACTGAGCAACGTGCTAGACAGGGTACAGAGGCAAACACAAAACAGTCCTTTCCCTCAAGGGGCTTAATCGCAAAGTGTTATATGACTATGAGCTGCCATAATAATGGGGAGAATCACAAATGTTACCATTTTAATTATTATTAGTAATATCATTCCTCATCATCTGTGGGTATATGAAGATGTGAGAAGCAGGAAGGGAAGTAGAGATGAAAAGAAGGGAGAGGGAAAGGCGGGGGTTGTATGGTTTTATGCCAAACACTCAGTTTCCAAAAATACTTTTGTTTTTTAATAGGATGAAAATGATTTCCCTGGGAATTTCCATCTAGCGACAGTCATCTTTCAGTATCCTCACCGAATCAAGGAAATGATGCTAAAGCAACTGTGGTCTTGGTTTTTAAAAAGGAGAGGCAAACCTCATCTTGTGAGACCCCCCTCAAGCAGACTGTGCATCTCGGTCCAGCAGGTACCAGCACACAGCTTAGAGAGGGACGCAAGACATTTAGTAAGGCAAACACATGGACCATCCATTCATCCATCTCCATCAAAGAAAGGCAAAGCTCATTTGCAAACCTGTTTAAATGTCTCCTGTCTAACTAAGGGCTGGGAGGCTTCTTCTGTCACTAGCATCCCCTGGCAGGCTTGATTTCTTCTAAAACAGCTCCGTCCTCTCCCCCCAGCACTAGACATGGTCCAGCTCTGAGGACCCTGGCTCCATTCACTCCCAGGGCTCTGACCCTTGCTCTGGGTTTTCTTTTTTGTCTTTCAGCTCTTGGCTGGATGCCTGTGAATTGTTTCTTCTGATGGAAATAGTGGCTCAGGGTCAGTCAGGTTGACTCTGTAATGGGGACCTGGGGTGAGAGGAGATAGGGATGTGGGAGGGAGGGATACCTTGCAAGGTGCCCTGAGAAAGCCAGGAATGATAGCCCAAACAAACTCATCTTTATGTACAGGGTTTTAAGGATTTACCAATCACTTTTCTCTTAATAATCCTGTGATGTAGGTAGTGTACATGTTCCTAACACCATTTGATAGAGAAGGAAACTGAGCCTCAGAGAGGTTTAAAGTGACTTGTCTAAGGTCACACAGTTAGTGGCAGAGGTACTCACACATCTGTCCTCCTGACACCAAACTCAGCCCTCTTTTCACTGTATCATTATGTTTCTCAGGTTTCAAGCATCCATCCATTCAATCAACAAACAGGATTAATCATAACGTATGTTTACATAATGTTTTAAAGTTTGCCATAAAGTCTGCATACATCATCTCCTTTGATTTTCACAATAGCTCCAGGAGTAAGGGCCTCTGTTATTATAATTCCCATTTTACAGGTGGAATAGCTGAGGCACAGGGAAGTTGAGTAATTGGTCTATGGCTAATGAGTAGGAGAGATGGCAGTTGACCCAAGATATTTCTGACTTCAGATCTAGCACTCTGTTTCTTAGGCTAAACTGCCTCTTACTGAATGCCAGCTGCAAATAATGCTGGGCTCTATTGGGGAGACAGAGAAGGGGGGGACATAGTCTTTCTTTCAGGCACTTTGTAGTCTTCATGGAGCCAGATGACAAGAAACAGAGCGGGTTCCCCCTGCTATATTGTATACTATATTGTGTAGACAGAGTATAAAGAAATCTCAAGGGCTACAGTGTGATGAAGAGGATTTGTATAGACAGAAATGTGCTGCTCACCATTTTTATAAAGGATTTGAATGAAGGCAGAGTTAGAAGGCTTATCAGATTTACAGACCACACAGAACTTGGGAGGACAGTTATGGGGGATCCAAGAGGATCTGGGGAGGCTGGACATGAGGCTAGGTTTAATCTAATAAGATCAAATTTAATAGGGAATTTTCAAAAATGGTTTTAATACCTCCTACATACAGTTTGCAGGCAGTGAGGTATCTCAGTGGGTAGAACGCTGAACCTGGAGTCAAAAGACCTGAGTTCAAATCTAGCCTCAGATATTCACTAGCTGTGTGACCTTGAGCAGGTCCCTTAACCATATTTGCCTCAGTTTCCTCCTCTGTAAAATGAACTGGAGAAGGAAATGACAAATCACTCCAGTATCTTTACCAAGAAAACCCCAAATGGGGTCACAGAATCAGACATGACTGAAATGACTGAACAACAACAGTGAGAGTTTTTGTCTGTCCTAGCTTTCCTTGTTCAGGCTATTCCTCTTGCTCCATCTCTGCAGAAAGTTTGTATGCATTTGTATGTACGTGCATTCATGATGCAGACATCAGGCAGGTCAGGGGAGGGGCAGTCCATTATGTTAATTAACTGACCAGCTTTTGACCAGCTTTTTCTGAGACATGTATCTGGGCCTTCCCCATGGTGTCTGACTTACGTGTGGGTGACTTAGAGGGGGAAGGGCCACTACCCCTTCTGGTAATGTCCTGTGGCTAGGCATGAGCCAGGATTTGAAGACCAGAGACAGTGCCTACCCTACCTCTGACTGACCCACAGTCACACAAATCCATTCCTCCCTCAGACTGTAAAATGGGGGTGCCTGGTTTATCTCTCTACTCAGTACATAACCTAAATCCAGTCCAAACATGGAGAACATGTTCCTCAAGGCTCCCAGGGACCTAGTTCAAAGCAGCAATGGGAAAGAGTGTTAGATTTGGCTCATGGGTACCCGCTGGATTACCCAGGGTGTCTGTGGAGAGGGCATCCCGGGTAATATTTTAGGGGTATGTGGAAGGACTTGCTTTGCCAGCTGCAGGCAGAGAGAGAGAGAAAGAAAGAGAGAGAGAGAGAGAGAGAGAGAGAGAAGAGCTGGGGTGGGGCAGAGGACTCACACTCATCAATCCCTTACTTTTTAAGATCTAAAAGGAATGTTCTAGTTCCATAAGGAGGTTCATTGGTATTGATTCCAAGAATCCTTGCTGGATATTGAAAGAGTCAAGCGAACTCCCAGGGGCAGGGTGGGGTTTGGCGGCCTCCCAAGAACTTTCTAGAATCTACTATTCTCTTAGCCCTCCACTAAACTTTTGGAAAAGTATTCTGTCTCTGAGTTGGCCCTGTAGCTTTTAAAATAATGGGGAATGGGTGTCAGGAAAACATGGAAACCCAAATCCCACTCACTCATGGCAGTTAGACACCTGTTTCTGCCCCTGGTAGGGATAATAATAGGAAGATGAGGACTGAAGTGGATCCCAAACCATGAACACACATAGTACTTTGGGCTTTGACAAAAGGAAAGGAGAAGTAGAGGGAAGAGGAGAGAAAGGAAGAGGATGAGGAGAAAGAGGGGAGAATGAAGGGAGGGGGAAAAGGACCAAGAAAGCATTGGAAGAATGTCTTCAGACATACATAGATAGCCACCCAGCCACATACATGCATAACTTCAGCTGCATGTAAGGCATTACAGATACACTTTTAGACACGTAGACTGCACAGATGCACACAGAAACATACAGCAGCACACCTAGCTAGCTACATAGAAATGCTTCTATGGCTGCGACCAGGTCTGCACAGACACTCGGGCATCTTCATTCAAGGTATCCAGACCTATGTAATGCTACAAGGGCCCCCATGGACACACAAAGGCACTTAATGATTGTTTATTGACTGACATATACTTGAATGTATGCATGATCTGTCACAGACACACCCCAGATATACACAACACAGCTTCACGAACAGTTGTGTACACGCACAACTGCTGCACACAGAGACATGCACAGTCATGTACAACTACACAGACACACACTTAGCAGCACATATACAATCACACACACAACTACACAGAGTCACGTGCAGAAACACACACAAAGTACAATCTACATACAGAAGAAATTTCATGTTTGTATGTCAGCCTTTCCTTTGTATCCTGCTTGGACTGCGTGAGGCCATTTCGGGATCCAGTCAATCTCTCAGCTCCCATTTGTCTGCCAGGCCTGACTGGTCCATGACTGATTAAACCAACTCAGATCAGTCAGTCAGTCAACAAACATTTCTTAAGTGCCTACTATGTGCAGGGCACTTGGGCGGATCAATGGCAGAAAAGACTAGCTGGAATCACAGAAGTTATTTAAAATGGTTTTTATCACTTTCAAAGCCTTCCTGTGCCTGAGGGAGGCTAACAAAGTGTTCCCTAATACATGTCCTTAGGGGAATTCCTGCAATGAATTCTTTTAAATCAAAATATTAGAAACTCCTATGATCACAGGTTCAGAGATAACAACTTTAGAGCTAGAAGAGACCTCAGAGCCCATCTTGTCTATGCCACCCTCCTTCCCTAGTATACAGAAGAGGAATCTAAGGTTCTGTGAAGGGAATGGACTTGTCCAAGGTCATACATCAGTTTGATGTCAGAACCACAATTTGAATCCTGGCATCCAACTTCCTGTATGTTTCTGTATGTAAACATACAAATGCTGCAGTTCAACAACTCTAAAGATTTATTAAATATTTGTTATGTGCAAAGGGCTGTACTCGGTCGGAGGGATATAACGATTTAAAAACAGAGACTTTGCCTGTCCTCAAGGAGCTTAAATACATCCTACTGACTGGAGAGGAGATCTAATCACACCTCTATAGATAAGAGGGAGATCCTAAACAGCTAGGTTTTGCCCTAGTAGGGTGTCAACATCTCTTTGGGGAGGTCTTGAAATCTGTCTCCAAGTCCAGAAAAGGTTAGGTTGTTCTGTGTGGCCTCAGATGGCAGAAACAAGACAAAGAGGTGAACGTTACAGGGGGACAGATTCCAGTCTAATAAAGGAAACACTTCTGAACAATTAGAATTTTCCACACATGGAACAGGTTGCCCTAGAAGGTGGTGAGTTCCTCATCCCTAGTGGGATGTTCAAGAAGAGATAGGATGGCAATCCTTTTGGGAGTGCTTTAGGGAAGATTCATGTTTCAGGGAGGCCCTTGTCTCATACTTGACTGAGAAAATGGAAGCATGTGCCATGAACTCCCTCCTCTCTGCTCCTTAACTCACAAGTCCTTGGCACCATCCCCTACCATTTCCTCCTTTGGCCACAGTCTGGGATGAACAGGTAACCCCTCTCCTCACCAGGTTCAACTTTTTTACATGCATCTTTGATGTTCTCATCCCCCATAATCTTTAGGGTCTCTATATCTGTTTGTTCCTTAGCTGTTGTGTATAATGTGCACACCCAAGTCTCTCTTATCCTTAGAAAACTCGCCAGAATCTACCATCCCTGCCACCTCTTATCCTCTATCGATCGTCTCCTTCTCAGTTAAACTTCTTGGAGGAGCCATCTACACTCATTCCCTCCACTCCTCTCCTCTCTGTCTTCTAAATCTCTGCAATCCGGTTTCTCATTTCATCACTCCACTGAAGCTTTCTCCAGTTACCGGTGATTGCTTAATTGCCAAATCCAGTGGGTTTTTCTCAGTCCTCATTCTTCTTGAGCTCTCTGTGGCATTTCATTCTGTTGATTCCTTCTCCTGGATGCTCTCTCTTCTCTTGGCTTTGGTGATGCTGTACACACTGCTCTCCCTTAGATGCTCCTCCTGTCTTTTGGATGACTCTGACTAGTTGCCTTTGCTGGATCAATATCCTTTTCAAGCCTAGTAGTCCCCTTAAGCTCTGTTTTGGACCTTTCCTCCTTTGTGTTTACACTCTCTCACTTGGTGAGAGCTTCCATGGGTTTAATTATTGTCTCTATGCAGCAGACTCCTAGACCTAGATACGTACAGCCCCTATTTTCTGACTGGGTTCCAGGCTTGCATCACTAACTCCTTATTAGATATTTTGAACTGGACATCCTATAGATGTCTCCAACACAATACATCCCAAACCGATCTCATTAGCTTTCCCCATAGAACTGCCCCTCTTTTGAATTTTCCTGTTTCCATTGTGAGTGATATTCTGGTTTCTGAGGTGAGGTTAGCAACCTCCATGCCATCCTTGATCTCGACCCTCATTCTTCCCTCATATCCTCTAATCAGTCACCAAATACTGTCATTTCTTCCTCCCTGACATCTCTTGCTTCTCTCTCCCCTTCCCCTCCATCCCCATTCACATAGCAACCATTTTGGTTCAGGCCATCATTACGTACAATAGCCTGCTAATGGGTCTATCAGCCTGAAACCTCTCCACATCCTGATCTATCCTCCATATAGATGTCAAAATGCTTTTCTCATAGAAAAGGACTGAGAATGTCACCTCTCCCCTCTTGATAAACTTGGTGGCTCCCTATTACCTCTAGGATCAAATATAAATCTGCTTGGAATTAATGCTTTTCATAACCTGGCCCCATTCTGCCTTTCCAGGCTTATTATACATCATTATCCTCTGTGTGTGGGATATTTTCCTGTCACATGGGTCTTCTTGTGGTTCCTCACGTGGGATGCTCTACCTCTCAGGTGTGGGCCTTCACATTGGCTGTCCCCCCTGCCACAGATGTTTTGCCTCCTCCCTTTTGAATCTGGGAACCTCTGGTTTCTTTCAAGACTCAGTTCAAGGACTGCTATCTGCAGAAGACCCTTCTTCACCTGTCTCCACCTATCTCCACCAGGCTGCCATTGTCTTCCACTCCAAGGTGACCTTGTGTTTGCTTTGTGAATGTTTTCCATATGCCTGCATGTGTTTATGCTGTTTTCTCTTTCAGAATGTGAGGCACTTGAGGGCATTTGTCCTTATGTCCTCAATGCTTAGCAGAGTGCCTAGCATGCAGTAGGCACTTCATAAAGCCTAGGTGATTGACTTTTGATGGACCGAATGACCTTTAAGATCACAGATTCTATGCTTCTTCACACCTTGACTAATTCATCTTCAATAACTTTAATTTAATCCAATAAACATTTGTTAAGTATGTAGAGCATGGTACTCTGCAGTGGGGGAAGAAGGAGATTTTAGATGACTGTTCTTTGATCTCATAGACCTTACAGGAATGAAACCTATATATAAAATAAAACCATAACACAAATGAGGACAGTGTTAAATGACTGGGGGAAAAGGAGGCTGGGATGGGAGCAGGGAAGGGTCCCTAGAGGAGGTGACCTTTGAGCTGATTTTTAAAGGAAGGGAAGGCTAAGAAAGGAGGGACATTCCTATGATCGGGTACAGTATGAGCAGAGATACAAAAGAGAGAAAGTTCTAGAACAGAGAACTCAAATGAGATCATGTTCTCGTTAAAGTACATTCTTAAAGTGTTATATAAACATGAGCAATTATTTTTGAAATAGTGGTGGTGGTTAGAATAGTAATCTAGTTTGGCTGGAGTACAGCATGTAGAAGGGTGCTGTGTAGGAAAAGTCTAGAAAGGTAATAACTATTTGTTGAAAGAGAGTATTGGACTTGATTGTGGTTGGAGGACCTTACATACAAGGTTAAGGAGTTTGAAATTTGCTTGGTAGGCAATAGGGAGACATTAAAGTGTTTTGAGCAGAGGAGTGTCATGTCTAGATCTGTAAGTAAGAAAAGTAACTTTGTCAACTATATGAAAGAAGGCTTGTATTGAGAGAGAGCGGAGATGGGAGGCTATTTGGATTGTTGTAGGCAGGTGGTAAGCAGTCTATATTCATTTCCCCTGACCCACTTCTTTAGCCAAGGTCAGCCTTCCTCATTTCCCCTTCCCCCTCTGCTAATTCTCATTCTCCTTCAGAGTCTCAGGTGAAGCCACCTAGTTCCACTCTGCTGTGTCCCTTCTCCTCTGAGACATAACTTAATTTGTCAATTATGTTATTTACAGACACTCTCTAAATGCAGACAGTGGGGTATGATCTGGACGAGCCGCTGAAGATGAAGAAACGCCTATGGTGCTCTATTAAGTTATCCTGGAGAGCCCACTTAAAGAAAACACATTAAGAAAATGTAATAGGGAGAGATGATTTCATGTGGCTACATGTTCGGAAATTCTAACAGGTCAACAAGGGGGATGTTTGGGCCCATCCCTAACTTGAGTGGACAATATAGGGAGACTGTAGCCTCCCTATAACCAACCCTGTCTATCTCCTCCCTTCCTCTCTCAATACCCCTTCTCTCCTTCCTACCTAGGATCCATCAAACATTGACCTGTACTCAACTGTGAACTTGGGCTCAGACCTGGAGATGAATTCTTGTCCTTGTAGGAAGCATGGAAGAAGACCCAGTCAGGGTCTGAGATGGAACCTTATTGATTTGGGTCTCCATATAGGGCTCTGCTAGTGGAAGGCAGCATTGCTTAGGAGAAGAGCCCTAGATTAGGGGGTCTGAAAACCTGGGTTGGAATTTTAGCTCTGCCATGTCACTTTGGGCATGACTATCATATCTCTGAGCTCAATTTCCCCATCTGTGAAATGGGACTAAGAATATTTGACCTGTCTACCTCACAAGAAATTATGAAGATCAAATGAAATAATGTATATAAAGCATTTTATGAACAAAAAGCTCAAAACATACGCACTGTCGCTCTGACCTTCTGCATAAGTCCGCCTGCTTTGTCTCGTTGCGTTAGGAAGGCGATTCTGAGTCTTTGAAGGGTAGAGTTTGCACCGCACTCTCTCAGAGATCCTGCCAAGCTAGAGAGGCTTTAAGGGCGGATCCTGGGATGGGTCTGCTTGTCATCTAAGAACATCCTTTTTTAAGCTTCAGGGAGCCATCTCCAATCACTCTGATCTATGTCTGGTCACCAGACCCAGGTGACTCCGGAGGAGAAAGTGAGGCTGGTGACCTTGCACAGCCCTACTTCACTTAAATCCAATTCACTTGCAAGTCATGGCATCATCTTCCTGATGTCACAGTCTTCTTCAAGAATGAGGGACAAGCAGCAAGTTAAGCTTTGAGGTGTTTGTGACAAGATTGTGTGATAAGTTTTTCAGGCACAGTAACTCCTAAAGACCACATGGTAAAGCAGAGAGGGGTTGTAATCTGTGTTGGTGAAGGGATTACCCATACCTAGAAATCCATAGACCCTGGAATGATACCTGATGGAGTCTGGTCATTCAATGTGTAAGAACTGACCCTCTGCCCTCTCCCATCTATGCCCCCATACGTACGCAGACACACACACTCTCCCTGGGAGGCATAACTGGGAAGGTCCTCATCACTCTGCTGCACTTTAAGTAGACAAATGTCCAGCTGGTATTGACAAAACTACACTCATCTTCCTATCTGCCCCTTTTCACCTTCTACCCGAGTAACTTTGTGTGTTCACATGAAAGCAGGGATGACTACCTCTTGAGGATGGCATAGAGGGCAATGGAGAGGTTACACTGGATGAAATTTAAGGGCTCTTCTAGACTTAAGTTCTGGGTTCTTGCATCAGGACAAAGATCGCCTTCCTCTAAGCTTTCTCTGAGAGAGAGAGAGAGAGAGAGAGAGAGAGAGAGAGAGAGAGAGAGAGAGAGAGTGTGTGTGTGTGAGGAAGCCCTCGACAAATCCTTCTGACAAATACCAGCTGGCCAAGTCACTTAGCATCTTAGTGCACTTGGTGACTCTCTAGGACTATAAATGGCAGAGGTGGCATTTGAGAAGGGCTCTAAGGGAAAGGTAGAAATTGGATATGGGCGGGTATTCCAGGATAAAATGGGAGCAAAGACACAGATGTTGGAAAGCTCTAGGGTTATCAGCATCATTTAGGGGAGTTTCTTCACTGTGAGTTCCCCACGCCAAAGAAAACATGGGACTGGATGCCCTTCTCCCTCCTCCAAAGGATTCTTTACAACTGAGTTTAGAAGAAGGTTCCCAGGTCCAAATTCTGACTCTGTTACTTTCTAGGTGACGAATCTCCCTGGTCCTTCGTTTCTTAGGATCACAAATTTCGAGCTGTGAAGGACCTTTGAAGTCCTCAGATCTAGCCCCCTCATTGGACAGATGAGGAAACAGGTTTCTCAGAAATGTGAGGAGCCTTGTCAAGGGTCTCATAACTAGTAAGCATTGATTTACTCATAGGATTCAATCTCTGGTCTTCCTGACTCCCAAGTCCTGAGATGCTTTCACTATACTACACCGTCTCTGTGAAATGAGTGGGTTGGGCCAGACTGGATGAAAGGGCTTCTGTGACCCATATGGTCAGCCCTGCTCAGCTCTGCAGGCTGTGACCTCCCCTGAGTCAGAGTCCTGGACGACACAGCCACTGGTGATGAGCCTGGAGGGCTGGCATTGCCTTTGGTCTTGTAGTCTACCTGAAAGACACCTCAACAGGAAGAAGAGGAGATGGGAAGGTCATTTGGAGGGCAACAAAGAATCAATCCATCCATCAGTCAACACGCACTTACTAAGTGTGTGTTAAGTGCTGGGGATATAAACCCGTAGAAGACGATCCTTCCTCTCAAAATGCACAGTGCTACGAGAGGAGACAACCTGGACATAGACACCATGGCAGTCAAAACACGGAGCCTGGTCATTCGGTGTGTAAGGATTGACTCCTGCTCCCCCCTCACCCTGACCCCATACACACACACACACACACATACATACACACAGACACACGCACGCACGCACCATGGGAGGCTTTACTGGGCAGGCCCTCATCATTCTGCTACACTTTAAATAGACAGACTTCCAGCTGGTATTGACAAAGCTAAACACACTGTGAGACCCACGTGCCAGAAACACTGTGGGTAAACATGCTGGCCGGGCCTGCATAACAAAGGATGCGCAGACAGCTGTAATCATCGTCAGTGGTAAATGCTTCCCATATTGGGAGCGGCATCAAAAAGCAGCAAAAGCTACTCTGAAAACAATCACCCAAGTCAAGATGCTGAAGACCCAAAGGAGGTGAAGGCCAGTGAGGACTGTGGCTGTTGGGCTGGCTCCTAGAACCTCCAGGGCAGAGGATCAGGGAGAGGAAGGACATGGGAGGTCAGAGCCGGAGGGGACCCGAGCAGAAGAAGAATGCCGCTGATGACAGCTAGGATGGACACGGTGCTCCGGGTGTGCAGAGGGCTTTCTAAATGGTTCAGTCATAGCATTTCAGGATTTGGACTTAGAACACAGAACTCAGAATGTCAGGCCCGGGAGGGACCTTAGAATGTGGAAAGTCAGAGCTGGAGGGGATCTGAGAACGTGGAACAGAATCTCAGAGATGGGAAGGACCTTCGAACCACATCAACAATAAAACCTGAAATACTTATGATGCTGCCATGCTAGACATGTATCAGCTGTGTGATCACAGGCAAATCACCTAACCTCTCAGTGCTCTCTGAGCGGTCCAGAAGATGCTTTGGTAGAGGGTGCTTTTCCATCCAGGGGTTCCCTATGCCAGTGGAATCATAGGTCCACCCTGGCCCTGCAATCCTCCCCCTCCCCTTCCCCCCTTCTTCCTCCTCTTCTTTCTTCCCCTCCTCCTCCCCCTTCTCCTCCTTCCTCCTTCCTCCTCCTCCTCCTCCTCTCCTTCCTCTTTCTCCTCTTCCTGTTCTCTTTCTTCCCCCTCCCTTTCTCCTCTTCTTCTTCTTCTCCCCCACCCCCATTATTAGACTCTTGTGCTTCTCTGAGACTAAGATGCCATGAAGGTCCACCCCCATTCAGAAGGGGGTAGAACAGACAGACATAGGACAAGTCCATCACAGTCAGGATCCAGCCTACCTTCCCAGGCTCATTACCCATCATTCCCCTTCAGGTACTCTCTAGCTGGCCAAACAGACTCTTCTGCTCTTCTACATACATACCATTTTGCCTGGCATCCCCATATCTTTGTTCTGGCTGTCCCCCTATGCCCAAAATGCACTCCCTGCTCAGCTCTATCTTTTAGATTTCCTAGGTTCTGTCAAAGTACCAGCTACTTGAGCCTTTCTCCTTGGAAGTATCTTGTTTTTACTATGTATATAATTTGTATACATGCATATATCTCCATGTTTCCTCTTCAATAGAATGCCTCTCCCTTGAGGGCAAAGATTGTCTCACTTCTGTTTTTGTATTTCTAATACCCAGCATACAGAAGATACTTAATCAATGCGTGTTGATTGACTGACTTCTGAGGAAGCTTCAGGAGGAGCTCCTTTTTCAAGAGGGCATATATCTTCTCTCAGGGAGGCCCCCAGTAGCCCCATATTGGCTAAACTGTTTCCCCTGGGATGACCTGGATCCTGTATCCTAACCCATATTCCATCTTCTCACTATCTCCCTATTTTCTTTTTTAAAAATGTCCTGGGAAATAGGAGAAGAGGCTTTTGAGCAGTCTAGAATGGGGAGTGGGTGACCTGGAGCCCATCGCTGCTGCTCAGAGGAAAGAGGGAGGGATTTGTGATAAGTGATCATAGAAAGGCCATGTGTACCTTGTGGCAATCCCTGGTCCCCCTGCCTTTCACATATTTTATCACCTCACCCCTCCCCTTTGCCCCCAAATATGTGAGGGATCCCGCTTTCCTAATTCACAGCCTCTGGAGTCTGGGAGATTGGGAGGAATTCTTGAGCTGGTGTCCCCACACAGGGGCAGGGGGGGAGGGGGAGAGGAGAGAGATGAAAATACCACAGGTCTCAGGCACCTGAGGAGATGGCTTGGGGGAGGCATGGTTCAGGACAGGACCTCAACCCCAGGAAGGGAAGGGAAGGGCCTTGGTCTACAATCCAGGTAACTTGAGGTCATAGCCAAAGGCCTTAGAACCATAAGAGATGGCAGGAATCACTGAGTCACAGTCACTAGTGTATCTTTGCAGATGAGGAAGCTAAGGCTGAGACTAGGGGATGGACTTTCCTCTGGACTGAGCCTTTAGAAAGAACGGCCACAATGAGGAAGGCGCAGCATTCCCATTGCGCAGAAGGAATGCCATCACAGTATATTTGCATAAACATTATGAATTACTTTAGTCATAATTATCATACTAGACTCCAATGTACTATGGCCTGTAATTCCATAGTAATTACTTATTGTGATTGTACATCAATTATTAATTAACAGTAATAACCATTTCTCTTTCTTAGACTAGAATCAGAATGAGGATGTGGGAAGCAGTACAGAGGCAAGAGGAACACAAGGATAGAGGAGACACCAGACAGGGAGCTGGGAGGCTAGGGTTCCAGTTCTAGCTCTGCCCCCACTTGCCCTGTGGCCTTAAGCAAATATGTTCTCTGATCTTACCCCTCTCATTTAGAATCCTCTTGTGGTTGTTGAGTTGTTTTTCAATCATGTTCAAGTCTTTTTGGCCCCATTTTGAGGTTTCTTGGTAAAGATACTTGGAATGGTTTGCCGTTTCTTTCTCCAGCTCATTTTGAATACGAGGAAACTGAGGCAAAGAAGGTTAAGTGACTTGCCCAGGGTCACACAGCTAATGTCTGAGGCCATTTTTGAACTCAGGAAGATGAAGTCTGCATCACTTAGCTTCTCCTTATTTAGAATCATAGATTCACAAAATGGCAGACTACAGAAGGACCTTAGAACACAGACACATAGAATGTCAGACTTGGGGACCTTAGAGCATGAGACTGACTACCAGAGAGGGCAGAGGGACCAGATAACATGATATCACACGGTACCATCATGGAATGGTGGAAAGACTGTTGGATTTGGAGGTGGAATTGGGGTTTGAAACCTGACTGTGCTACCTCCAACCTTAGGCTAATCACCTTGCTCCTCTGAGCTCCTGTTTCCTCATCTGTTAAAGGAGGAGGTTGGACTCAATGATTTCTAAGGGTCTTTCCAACGGTAACTCTATTAACCCAAGATTTATTGAAGGTCTTCTGTGTACATGATCCCTCTGCTAGATAGTGGGGGAGATGGAAAGTTTAGATAAGACATAGTTCCAGCCATTAAAGAGCTTGTTCTATTAAGGGCACCAACACAGACGATGTTGTTTAATAAAAAACAATGTAAGTACATTGGAGAGTTACCAAACAAAGTGCTTTGTGAGGCCAAAGAGGGGAAATCTCTCCAAAGGGTAAAGGGCAGAGGAAAGGGCAACAAGTAAAGCTTCCTGGAGGAACTGGTTGGGCCTTTAGAAATCATCTGCCTAGTCCTGAGGCCACAGGCTCCCCACCCATGATCTAGTCCAACTCCCTCACTGTCCATGATCTAGTCCAGCTTCCTCACTGTGAGGATGAGAAAACTTTGGCTCTGAGATCCAGGGCTATACAATGATCAGGTAAGAAGCTGCCTTGGTGCCTCCTGGTTAAAGACATTTGGTGTGAGGAATTAGCTGGGAGTTTTTAAAGAGGGAGAAAGAACAGAGTTCTGAGATCAAGAAGAGGGAGGGGGGCTACATTTCCTTATTTTCTCCAGGGATCAGAGATAGACTTCTTATATGAACTTTTAGACTTGGGTCCGTGTCCCATCCCAATCAGGTACACAAATGCCACCTCCTACCGAAAGCCCTCCCTGATCTTTTCAGTGGAGGTGACGGCTTCTTCTTTGGAGCCCCGGAAGCACTTTGGATCATATGTCTATTTCTCTTATCCCTTTACTAGACTGTGAACTAACTCTGTGAGGGCAAGGATCGTATCTTATTTATATCTGTGATATCGAATGGTGACCAGCATGGCTCCCCACGTACTTTCTGGCCATCTTTATATCATGCTGCCTCCACTCCAACCATCATTCCCATCTCCAGTCCCCTTCCTTTCTCAACTGTGGACCCCACCTGTGGGATGCTGGACTCTGACCAACCACCTTTGCCTTCTCTTGACTAGAAGAGGCTTCCACACCACTTTCTGGCTATCTCCCCATCATGTGTCCTCCCTGATCTGCTCCTTTTCCAGCTCCTCTGAGAATGTAAGCTCCTTGAGGACAAGGACTGGCTCATATTTGTATCCTTAGTGCTTACAACAATGCGTGACACACATTAATTATTTAATAAATTTTCTTCTTTCTTTGTTTTCTTCCTTCCTTCCTTCCTTCCTTCCTTCCTTCCTTCCTTCCTTCCTTCCTTCCTTCCTTCCTTCCTTCCTTCCTTTCCATCCATCCATCCATCCATCCATCTATCCATCTCTCTCTCCATTCATTTATGCATCCAACCATCCACCTTGGACAAATTGCTTAGCCTCTCTGAGTGTTAATTCCTCTTTTCTAAAATGAAGAGATTGGAGTAGATGACCTCTACGATCTCTTCTAGCTCTAAATCTATGATCTTGTGGATTCCAGGCCTGGGGTCCCCCCCCAGCACCTAGGATGAGGTCAGTATAGGCTTATTGTATAAATTTGGCAAAAACACCCTCCATCACCCATCGTTCCCCGCTGTTCCCTGTGAGAGAGTTCTATCTCTCTGGCCAGAGTGGGAGCTGCTAGAGAACAGGGACTTGCCTCCTTCTTCCTCTTTCTCCCTGAAAGCAGAGAGCTGGATGCATAGAAAAGCTGGGGAAAGATTGGCTGAATTTACAAGTAATATGGAAAACAAATACTTTTCTTGCTCCCTACTCTCATCAGGGTGGGCAATCCTCCACTGGTATGGATGGTAACCTGGCCACCACTTCTTAGACTAAAGGTCTTTTGTGTCTGTTCAAGCTCTGACTCCATGGCTCAGCATGGTGTATTAGAAATAACACTGGATTTCATCAGAAAACATGGGTTCAAATCCCAACATGTCTACTCTGTGACTTTGGGCAAGCCACTTCACCTCTCTTTTTTGTCCTCAGTTTCTCTCTCTGTAAGATGAGGGGGTCTTGATCAACATTAAATCCTATGATCCTAACCCATGTGACTCTCACTCATGTCTTTCCAGAAATTTATCATAAAGGGTCTGTGAACATGCATGGAGATCTCTTGGATACATCCCATTCTCTCCATCCACAATGCTACCAGTGTGGTACAGGCCCTCATTTCCTCTCAGCTGAACAACCGCAGCACCTTTCTGGTTGGTCTTCGTACCTCAAGTCTCTCCCTCCTGCAGTCCTTCATTCAGCTGCTAGAATGATCTTCCTAAAGTGGAGGTCTGATGTCCTCCCCACCACCTCACTCAGTAAACTCTAGTGGCTGGCTATTGCCTCCAGAATAATTACTGATAATAACATTGAGAAAAATAACAGCTAGCATTTTTATAGTGTTTTAAGGTTTGTAAAGCACTTAAAATATATTTATGCATAGTAATATTTATTATATCATAATATATAATGTATAAAATGTAGAAATATGATATTATATCTAATATATATTTATAACACTTGCTGTGTGTCAGGCATTGTTATTATCCTCATTTTGTAGATAAAGACTGACGCAGGCAGAGCTTAAATCTGTCCAGGGTCTGAGGCTGGATTTGAACTCAGGTCTTCTTGACCTCAGCTCTAGCACTTAGCTGCTCTGTTTGGCATTTAAGGCCCTGGTGCCTCTTGAACATCCCATCCCATCTCTGATCTCTGTCTCTTTTTTTGGGCTGTCCCCTCAGACATGGAGAGTCCCTCTCCCTTCTTCCTCTTGTCTTTCCTGCTTCTGCAGTGATCTCTCCTGGTTTCTCTCTTACCCCCTCTCACCCCCTCCCCAGTGTCTTCTCTCTGAGATCCCTCCCATTTATCCCAAGAACATCTTGCATATGCCTAGTTATTTCCACGTTGTCCCTCCATTAGAATGGAGAGCTCCTTGAAGGCAAGGACTGTTTTTACCTTTTATTTTATTTTTTTGTAACCCCAGCATTTAGCACAGTGTTTGGCACATAGGAGGCACTTTTGTTGATTGACTAATTGATTGCTTGAATGAATTTTCAGGGTTGGAAACCTTCTTTTAGTTCTTTGAACAGAAAAGTAAAAAGGGATGTAAAAAGCCACGTGATCTATTTCAAAGCCAATCAGAAGAGATCTTTGGATTATCTGCTCCCCATGGATCTGACAGATCATGAATAAGGGCCCCAGAGGTCCTTGGGGCCGGAGGGACCTGACGGCTTACTCCTATACCTGGAGCTTTTGCCACAGAGCTGTGATGCTAGCTTGGGGAACCCCATCCCATAGACAAGATGATTTGGAAACCACAGCTGAGAGATTTTTTTTCAAAGATAAAGCCTGGCAAGATCCTTCTTTCCCCCTCCCCCTTTTTTCCCCAGCATAACCAGCGCCTGTAAGTGCTGGCTGGCTTTCAGCGATCTGTCACAACAGACAGCAGGTTGGGTACAAGTTTACTAAGAGGCATATGTTTGTTGACAGACATGGGCCACGGAAACACATGCACACATGAACGCACTCACATCTCTCCATGCTGGAACACCCCCACGCCCACCCCTCCGAGAGCAGCTTCACATTGCTTGCCACGTACATCTTTTCCTGGGCATCTGTGCACATACACACGTACTCAGATGCTCCTCACACTTAAAATACACCCTAAGATTGAGATCTGGAAGAGACTTGCAAGATTGGGTCCAAGCCCCTCGTTTCACAGATGAGGAATCTGTACTGTGGCCCGAGGAAGTGAGGTAGCAAGGATACCCAGTTTACAAGAGCGAGGGCCAGACTTTGGCCCCCTGATCCCAAATCCAGAGATCTTTTCATTCTAAGATAGTGCCTCTCTTACCCCCTACTCCACCCCCAGCCCCCAGAATCCTAGAATCACAGAATCTGAGAGATGGCAGGGTTCTTAAAGGCCACTGTATCCAACCCTCACACAAAAGGCACATCTCCCTAGTAGTCAACATGTGCTATCCATTCCCTGCCAAGCTTCCCACTTAAGAGCTATTTGCACAAACATACACATTTCCTGGTCTCATATCCCTCTGCCATCTGCACACACAGGTGCTCACAAAGTCATAGCCTTGTATGCTTCCCTACCCGTTATCCTGGGCGGAGAACCCTCAAGACCTCTTTTGTCTGGAAATGCCCCTGCCGCAGGCTTGGGCTGAGCTGAATGGAGCGCCAATGCCCACCCTTCAGATCCTTCTTTCTCTTTCCCTGGGGGCTGTCCATGTTCCTGTGGGAAGTTAGCAGTTTGGTCAGCACTTGGGGCTGGGGGCTGCAGAGGAGGATAAAGCATGCCACTTGCATGTGAGAAAACCTCCCTAGAGAGTAAAAAAGGTGACTCCAGACTGAACACATGACATCCTTCTTTCATGGCTTCAGAGACTTTCTTCAGGACCTCCTCACCTGCAGAGAACTAGGCTGCATCTGGAAGAAGCAGGGAAACTCCCTGGGTTAGACATCCTTGGTAGAGCCCGGGGCAAAGCTTTGATTTTGACAACTGGCTACTGATCCTTCCAGTCCACCCTGGGCCCTTTCTTCCATGGAGGACCCATAGCCTTTTCTGTGAGAGCCCAACAATACAGCCCTGCTATTATCCTGTTCTGTGGGCTATGCCCTAACTGTCCCCTGACTGTGAACAAGGTCTTCCCAAAAGAATAGGGCCTACATCTGCTTCTCCCCATCCCAATAGGAGCTTCCTGTGCCTAGCACCCAGGTTGATTCCTCCTACTTTGCCTCCCCTAGCCTGGAAGATTTCTGAGGGCAAGACTCAAGTCGGCTTTGTCTCTCTCTCCTCCACAGTGAAACTGAGTATGGGGATGGGCAAATGGGGAGTCAGGGAGTGGGTAAAGGGGAATGGTTAAGGAAAGACTCCTTGATTTAGTGATTCTCAGACTTTAATTTCATAAGAGTTATTAAGGGAGTTAGGATGAGATGAAGTGGTAGGCAGAGGAGGGTGGTGCTGACCATAGCCTTCCCTAATTCTTCCCTTAGGGACCTGATAGAGTGAGGATCTTGGATTCCAGGGACCACGAGGATGTCCTGGGGAATGTCTCTGATGGGCTGATGTGACAGGATGACCACTTTGACAAGATGCCATTTGACAGAGACATGAAGCCAACAGCTAAAGGGAGAGTATAGGGGTGATGAGGGGCACATCCAGGGCCCCCAGGTCCCACAGCTCTGCGACTTTCCCATCATTACTCGATACCATATCTGGAAGGAAGAAATGGGCTGGAGGACAGTGGAGTGCTCTGCCCTACGGCAGACACATCAAGAAACTCAGAACTCTCTATCTTGGCTGTGATAATTGGGTCATTCAAGGCTGCAGGGCAGTCTCCCTTCTTCCCACCCTACTCAAGTCCCCACAAACTATCATGGGTGGGTGATCTCAGGGCCTGTCACTGGGTCTGTGAGGATAACCAGTCTTTCTCTTCCTTTGTTTCCTCATGGGATAACCCTTGGGAATGGGCCACAGGTCCTCTGATGTAGGGTACCTGATCCCTTTAGGTCCCGGGGTTCCCAGGCCTAGGTCCCAAAGGAGGAGGCCTCCTGGAGGAGCAAAAGGGTGAGTACTGAGACTGTGTGAGAAAGAGACTGGGTTGTCACTCCCCCATTGACTTCATCTTCTGCTGCTTTCTGCCTGCTTGAAATCAGATTACATCCCTGGAACTCTCCCAGTGGCAGCAGCTGGAGCCCTGGGGGGGGGTCTCAATGCCGACAGCACCTTTGCTCCAGTGAGCTGGAGGCACATTTCTCGTCCCATTTATTCTACAATATCCCCTGAGCAAGGTAATGACAGGTATGATCATCTCCATATTTCAAAAAACCACAGAAACTGGGGCATAGAGAGGTTAAATGATTTCTCCCATGTCCCACCAGGAGTCTGGGGAAGGAATGGACTGGGATCAGGGCTTGGGGCTGCCTGCCTTCCTCTAGATGGCTGGCCAGGCTTTGGCACACACACACTTCTGAAATGGAACGGGAGTGCAGGTGCCTGGATGTGACCTCGGGGGGCAAGTTGCTTCATTCTCCTCAAGAAGAAAGAGAAAAACATGGTCAAAGTTAAAGATAAATTGTGGGAGAAGGAAGGAGGCATTGCAAGGCTCTCCTGGCTGGCCTCTTGGCAGGTGCTGGGTGGGGATCTTGATATAAAGTGAGTCTATTTCAGAACAAAGGAAGAGATTTAGAAACATGTTATTAAAACCCAATTAAATTCTTCATTTTTTTGTTCCCAAATTAGGTCTGTCTATTCTCCCAGGTTGCCAGTCAGCTCTCCCCAGGGATTCCTGGTGGTACCTTCAAGCTCAGGTCGCCCATTCCTGCCCCTTCCCATGCTCTGCCTTGGCCTTGGGAGTGAACAGAACAGCTCCCTTGCTCCCTCAGATGTGGTATTCATTTGTTCCTTAAGAAAGCAGGAACTTTACTAAGGAAACCAAACTAAGTGGGAGCTGCCCTTCTTTTCAAAATCAACCAACCAAACAAACTTTCTTCCCTAGGACTTAGAAAAGCTCTCTGGAAAGACAGAAAACAGAAGAGAAATACCCTCTTTTCTCCTCTCCTCTCCTCTCCTCTCCACTTAGTCATGTCCTGCCCATATTTCAAAGTTCAGCAGGTTTCCCACCAGCTACAGAAGCCTTCCTTGACCTTTTAGCCCCTCACCCAGGCTGTACTGGTCTTTCACTTCTCTTGAGTCTCAGTCTTGGTCCCACACTCGGCACTTGCCACACAAGCCTTACAATGGTTATTTTTCATTCCATGTAGGTGGAAGGAAACTAGATCACAGATATCTTGAAGGCAGGAAACAGTGGGGGCAACATTTCAATTCAGTTCAATTCGAGAACATTATTAAGAACTGCCTGCATGCTAGGCATTGTGTGAAGGCTGGGGAGAGATGCAAAGTCAAAGAGGAAAAGCAGTCTCTGCATTTAAGAAGCTCCCATCCTTTCTGTTGCTCAGTCATGTCTGATTCTTGGTGACCTCATTTGGGGTTTTCTTGCCAGAGATACTGGAGTGGTTGGCCATTTCTTTCTCCAGCTCATTTTACAGATGAGGAAACTGAGGCAAACAGGGTTAAGTGACTTGACCAGGGTCATGTAGTTAGTAAGTGTCTGAGGCCAGATTTGAACTCAGGAAGATGATTCTTTCGGATTCCAAGCCCAGTGTGCTATCCACCATACCACCTAGTTGAGATATAACTTGTAGACAGATACGCAAATACAAGATAATTTAGGGAGGAGGAGGAGAACATTAACAGTTTAGGAGGATTAGGGAAGTCTTCCCATAGGAGGTGACTTTGTATTCCCCTATAGCACAACATATTCCAATAAAAGTTGCTTAATAAATGCTTGTTGACCAAATTAATATTTATGAATCCTCCGATTTGTCCAGCAGGTTATGCTTTCATATCCATTACCTCCTCTGAGATAATGGGCCAGGCTGGGCTGGGGGACTGCTCTGAGTGATCTTAAGTACGTAAGGAAGGACAGTAGAAAGATGATGGTGGAGAGGGTTGGATATGTGGAATTCGATGACTACTTGAATTTGAAAACAATCTGTTGGAAGCATCATGGAACAGTGGAATAATGTTGATTGGGGAGTTGAAGGACCTGGGTTCAAGTTCTGTCTGAAATTTCCCACTGGTGTGACTTTGGGTAAGTGACAACCTCAATGGGCCTCAGATTCCTTGGCTGTAAAATGAATTAGTTCTCTGAAGTCCCTTCTAGCGACAGGGTCTACGATCCCAACTGACTTTCTTTCAAGGTATTTTGTAGTTTGGTTCCTCTTCATTCAATGATTCTCAGTGAGATTTCACTGTATAATTGAGATATATGGATAGAATACAAGGGCTATTTGTATGTTTGCCTTATCCCCACCACCCACCCCCATAGACTTGTAAACTCCTGGAGGCCAGGAACGATGCCATTTCCCCAAAGGTGACTAGAGTGCATGGAACATAATAAAATGCTGAATAAATGTTTGTTGAATTGTGTCATGGGGTTAAGAAGTGGAAGGAGGGATCATGAAGCCCAAATCCTCGTTTTCTAGAATATGTGAGAGGTTAGTCACACCTGTCATAAGTATCAGAAATGCCACTCCATGTCCCTTCATTTTGTAGAGCTGGAGACAAGCTAAGAGCCTCCTGACTTCTAGTCTGGGATAGAACTGAAGGAACAAGGGTCAAATCTTCAGCTCTGTTTTGCTGAATACGCCCTTAGCAAATGAATGAAAAAAGCATTTATTCAACTCTTACTAGGTACCAGGCACTGTCAAAGTCCTCCCAGAGTTCACATTCAAAAAGAGGGAGAGAGTGCATTCTGGGAGTGGTGGCCAGAAAAGGGTGCAGTCAGAGGGATGGTCAGGGGAGCCACATGGCAACTGAATGATTGGCCTTGTCCAGAAGCGATGGGAGTGTGGATTTGATTACTTGTCCTACAGCAAGAGGTAGAGATCCAGGGGGCAGGGTGATGCAGTATGATGGGAAGAGATCTCATTGGTTGGGGGACTAGAACTGGCTAGATGAGTGAGCTCTCATCAATTGGTTCAGTCCCACCCTGTCAATGGAAAATCTGTGCTGTGAGGTTTAGGGACCTGTCCTGAGGGATCTTGGACACACAGAAGGATCTACGGAGAAGGGAGGCCCCTATTGCATGCAATTCCACAACATCCCCATAATATTCACTATATTTATGAGGGACACAATGGAACAGCCTTTTGTATCTATGTGACAAAATTGGCTCTTGCACCATTGGGGTTGAGGGTCTAGAATCACAGACTCATAAAATGTAAGAGGTGGATGGGCCTTTAGACCATACACCACACAATGTAGAACTGGAGGGCTTCCTGGATATCATATAGTTCAGCCTCCACTTTGTACAGCTGGGAAACTGAGTTACAGAGAGGTGGTGGGTAAGGATTCTCCCAAGGAAATACAGAAAATTAAAAGCAGAGCCAAGATTAGAATCTAGGTTTCCAGGCAAATCCAATTTTACAAATTGAATCCTATTTTAAACACAGGCAGGGAGCTACTTTAGAAAGGAATACTGCTATAAAGTAAGGAATCTTTTTGAGAAGTGAATACTCATCTCCTCATTTATTTGGTTTTGTAAGCACACATTTCTTTGTATTGGGATGGGGAGGGTAAGACTCCTGGGTTCATGGGATGGCCATGACCTTGACTTCTCAGTATCTCAGTCCCCTCCACAGGGAGCTCCTCCCAGACTATGCTAGGCTAGCACTGCCATAGGGATTCAGAGGGCTGCACTCCATCTAAATACAGTACACAGATATGGAGGGACTGGAGGTGACCACCTCCGAGATGCTTGGAGAAGCTATGCAAGGTGCCTATGGATCCCAGACACAGCTGCTGGGAACAAAACCTTCTCACAGTTCTACGGGTGCCCAGAGCAAGCCAGGAAGGGATGCATCCACTCTCAGCTCCTCAGCATGGTTGCCCCTCTCATTTCTGCAGAGAAGCTTGAATTTGGACCCTGCAGGGGACGGTCTCCCTCATGAACCTGACTCCTTGGACAGGTCTTGGCTGATGATATCTCTATATTCTTTTTATTCCAGGAGTAAGAAAGGTCAGGTACACATCATTCCTCTGAAATAGGGATCAGTCAGCCCGGCCATAGCACCTCATGGCTAAGTAGGCTTGAGCCCACTCTCCTCTGCACTCCTTTCTCTGGGAAGGGAGTTATGGGAAGGTACCCTTCTCTCTTGTCCAAGACCTTTCCATACTTGGCCACTGGCAGTTTTCTCCATCACCCAAGCAACAAATTCACAGATGACACAAAGTTGGGGGGGTGGTGGTGAGTGAGAGGAAGAGACACAGACAGACAGACAGACAGAGACAAAGAAAGAAACAAAGAGACAGAGAAAGAGATGTACAGAGAGAAATGGAAAGAGGAGACAGATAGAAAGACAGACTGAGAGAGAGAGAGAAAAAGAGGAGAGACAGAGACAGAGAGACAGAGAAAGAAACAGAGAGAGAGATGAAAAAAAGATAGATAGAGAGAGAGAGAGAGAGACAGAGACAGAGAGACAGACAGACAGAGACAGAGAGAGAGAGAGAGAGAGAGAGAGAGACTGTTTCTTCCAAACTGTCATGTACCCTTCTGGTCTTCTTTTCTAATGCCAAGCCTTCTCCCCGAGGGGGCTCAACCCCTGGGAGTTATGGGAGTTGCAGATGGAAGTCTGTGTTTCCCATGCTGCCCTTGTTAGCTGGTAGCGCTCTGGGCCCAAGTACGTGCAGGCTGTGAAACTTGTTTTTTATAATGTACAACACTAATTTATTCCATGTAAATCTGACCTTTCATCTAAAAAAGGAAAACAAAAAATGGAAGAGGAAGAGATGACAGACTTGCTCTCTTTTCGACACCCCCCTCCAACCCCTGCTTTCATCTGAGGGAATGTTTAACCAACATGGGCTCATAGCATCTCAGAAATAGAAAGACCTTGGAGGGTACGGAGTCCACAAATACTCTTTCCCTCTATGGATTGTTGATTTCTGCCAGGCAGAGAAAGCCTCTGCCCTGTACCCACTGGAAGAAGCTGCCCCAGAGGAGGGGAGAGGAATTGATGGCCTCACAGGGAGGACATCCATGAGGGGCATGTTCCGCCCCCCCCCTGCCCACCACGGATACATTTTCTCTCTCCCACTCTTCCTCTTGCCTCCCTTTCCCTCAGAACCTTTCCTTTTGTTCCTCATCTTTTGTGTTCTCTTTCCCCTTACTCCTCATTCTGTCCAGTCCCTCTGCCCATCCCTAGCTCCCACTGGCACCTTGGGCACCCTCTGCCAAGGGCTCTTATACACTCTAAGATCATTAAGTTGATGGGCCTCATGTTACCTAAGCCTCTGGCTAGGGGATGGGGTAGAGGAATGGACAATCTTACTTGTCAGCATCCAGTTCCAATCAAGTGGCTCTGTTCAGTCTTTTTAGTTGTATCAGACTCTTTGTGACCCCATATGGGGTTTTTTTGGCAAAAATACTGGAATGTCTAGCCATTTCCTTCTCCAGCTCCTTTTACTGATGAGGAAAATGAGGTAAATAGGGTTAAGTGACTTGTCTAGGGTCATACAACTAGTAAATGTCTGAGGCTAGATTTAAACTCGGGTCTTCCTCACTGTAAGCCAGGCACTGTTTTGAGCCATCCACATGTGTTCTCTGTCCCTGCTGCATCTCAGGGAGCCTTCATCCCCTCAGTGACTCTGTAGAATGCGGTCACTGACCACTCTCAGGGACATTAGAGCATTAGTAGCTCCCTTTCCCCCCTTTTTTCCTGAAGAATATAGTACTTGAATCCCTGGACATTTGGCACCAGGCCCTGGTCCCTTGAGTGCATTCTCTTGGACCCCCTCAACACTATTTGTAAGTCATTCAGTCAAAAAGTGAAGGAGACATAGTTCCACTCATGTCTTCTGACCCAAAATCCAGTTCCTCATCTACCATATTGGATTGTGAGTGTGGCTGAATTATAGAGCACGTGGAAGAGAAGACTGGAAAGGTAGGAAGGGGTTGGGTTGTGATGGGCTTTAAAAGTCAAACAGAGCATTTTATACTTAATCATGGAAATAATAGGAAGCCAAGGAAGTTTAATGAGTGGTGTGTGTGTGTGTGTGTGTGTGTGTGTGTGTGTGCACGCACACACATGCACATGTATGCTGTGGTCAGACTTGTGCCTTACAAAATTCAGTTTGGTATCTGGGTAAAGGATGGGTTAGAATAGGGAGTGATAGGGAATGGTGGATTGTGGGTAGTATTGGCAGGAAGACCAATGAGGTGTCCATTACAATAGTCTAGGAATGAGGGCCTGCACCACGGTAACTGCTGTGTGAGAGGAGAGAAGAGGTGAAATGACCCAGTTTGATAACAGATTGAGTGTGTGGGGTGTGTGCCAGTGAGTCGTCAGGGAGTGAGTGAGTCTGGGAGCCTGGGTGGCCAGGAGGATGGCAGTGCCCTCTATGGCTCCAGGAGAGGTGGGAAGGAAGGAGGATTTGGAGAGGTCCCTGGATCACTCCAGTTCTGGAAGGTCACACTGCTAATGAATGGAAGAGTGATGCAAACTTTTAACTCAGCCAGGTCTCTTGACTCTCAGTTCAGTGTTTTTTTCTCTCTCAAACCACATGACCTCTTGAGTGGTTTCCATGATATACTTAAAAGAGGCCCCCAGCCCAGCTAGGGCAGTGTGATGTGGCAGAGAAAACCTGGGCTGGGAGTCAGGAGGCAAGGTGGTCAGGGAGGATGCCCTGCTGGAGTCATTTACTGTGTGTCGCAGGCAATCACAACGTCATCAGACGTGTGTGAAAACCAGGCTGATTACAAGAGAAATGAACATGCATGTGGATCCAAAGGGTTCCCAGTCTTTACAGAAGCTTACATTTTTATAATAGCAGGACAAAGGGAGGAGGGGATACCAGGAAGGGGCATAACATGGCGGGGTTGATCAGGGTAGCAAAGGTGGGAAAAAAGACAAGACCACACCCCACAGGGGGAAACAAGGTGATGGCAAAAGTCTCATTCTTTTCCTTTGGGAGCTGCTAGACTATGAAGATAGGACCCCAGCTGCACAAGCATTATCCCAGTCTGGCACAGACTGACTGGTGCCAAGGACACTCAGGGAGTCCAGCTTGGGGTACAGCAGATGATGTCAGTTCAGGGGTGGGGGGGAGTTTCATCCTTGACACATTTTGCATCGTGCTTTGGATCCAGTGTTTCTGGAAAATATAGCAACTCAAGAAAACAAGTTCAAGGGACCCCTTAGCCTTAACACGTTGCCTACCATGGCATTCTGGGCACATCTCTTTCCCTCTCTAGGTCAGTTTTCCTATCTATAAAATAACTCAGATGCTCAGTGATTCATGCCCTGGGTCTTACCAAGTCCCTGGTGCTAAGGACAGGCTCAGGAATGGGACAGTAGTTCTTCCTCTAACTGAGGCATGGGGATATAGAATCAGTAGAATATAAGCTCCTTGAGGTCAGTGATGGTTTTTCCTATTGTCTTTGCGTCCCCAGTGCCTAGCATGCCTTCACACATAGCAGGCTCTCAGGGAATCTTATTTACCAACTTTGTGGTTAAGACATCTGGTCCTCAGTTTCCTTGTCTATAAAGCAGAGACAATCATACCTCCATATCTAACTCACCAGATCGGAGTGAGGATCCAATCAGTTAACATGAAAAATGCTATATGAATGTCAGCCTTTTTTCTTTCCCTGGAAGCTGCTTTGTTATGGGATGTTTCAAGAAAAAAAGGAGAAGCCAGGAGAGCATCAGAGTGTTTGCAGTCTCAGCCTGCCAAGACTGGAGGAGACATTTTGCTATTGAATACGTTGGTGGTGATCGAGCTGGGTGAAGGATGACAGTTCTCATCCTTTCCTGGGTTGGAAAGGCCTATAACTCAAGCCTGCTGCAGGCGCTGGGGGCTGATTAGGGGCTATCTCAGGAGGGGGACAATAAAGTCTTATTTCTGCTTTCTGAGGGCCATATTTCAAGTGAAGGCGGTGACTCTGTCTTTCCCTCCCGAGCTCTACTCTCCCCCCTCCCTCATATTTGGGAGTTAAATAAACAAATGTATTAGGCTGATGGCTTAAATCATCACCAGCCACATATACAGCTATAAATAGAAGTGTTTCCACCTAGGGCTCAGCAGGTTGTTTTTTAGGTGGGGAGAGTTGTGCCAGCAGTGTACAGGACAATCAGAGGGGGCAGTCTGTACCTTGCTCCCATAGGAGTTAAGGACGAAGGTGGGCCCCGAAAGAGACACTGGGATGCCAAGGTCTGTGGGGATGGTGGTGGTGATGGTAGGCAGAAATCTCTGAGGCTCCCCTTAAGGGGTGGTGGTCACTGCAGGGATCCAGGGTTGTGCTAGTAAGTATAGGACCCAACAGCCTAACTATGGTTAGATGGATGACCAAGTCTAAGGCTCTTTCTCCTATATATCCTCTTTCCTTTTATGACCCTTACGTACTCTATTTGGTACTAAATTATATGTCTATGCCTGACGCTTCCCACCCCACCCCTCCCTGCCACTAAGTTGTGAGCTCTTTGAAGGGAGGACTTGAGTCTTATTTTTCTACCTCTTCCAGTGCCCAGCCCTGAGTCCTGTCCATTGCTGGTGTTTAATCAACGTTGTTGAATTGCTTTTTGAAATACTTGCTCCAGGGGATAAAAAAGGGCATGCCTGAGCTGGAAGGGATCTTAGAGATTACCTAGATAATACTTCCACCTCTACTCCCATTTTGCAGATGAGGAAACAGATGATGCTCAGAGACCATACAGTGATAAACAGAAACGATAACCTTGAATCCCTGGCCTAGAAATATGTCTACCAATGGTGGACTCTCTCTCTCTTAGCAATAGCAATGTTTATACATCTATTAATGGCAGGAAATATATGTCTAAGGCCTGTTCCATGACCAAATGTTCTAGGAGCTGAATAATTTACTTATGATGGTTAATAAAATGGATAAGACAATAGTAGTGTTCCCTCCAATAGGGAAGATCTCGGCTGGAAGGAGACCTGATTTGTGTTCTGGCTTCATCTGATTTCATCACAGACTAGTTAGGTTTCCCTGACCAAACTCTTCCCCTCTTTGCACCTGCTTCTTGCTCTGTAAAACGAGGGAGGTGGATGAGATGCTCACTAAATCCCCTCCCAACTCAGACATTCTATGTTCTGAGATTCCTTCTGGCTCTCCTGTTCTATACTTGATATTTCAAGATCATTTCCACCTTTGACAATCCATGTTCCATGTTTTAAGATCATTTCAAGCTTTGACATTCTGTGTTCTACGTTGTAAGGTTACTCCCAGTTCTGACATTAATATGTTCCAGAGTCCTTTTCAACATATTCTATATTTTAATATATTTTCCAGCTCTGACATTCCACATTATATGTGGACAACAATCTTGTCTGTTATGGTTGTGTCAGGAGACTAGAAGCCTTGGATCTCCCTGGTCTTCTTCCCTGCCTAAGTAGTTAAGTGTTACTATGCTCAGTTTAGGTGGCTGTTAGGGCAGGAATGGAGATGGGAACTAGAGAGGACAAAAGGTAGTGTTCCTCTACCCCGGGGCCCTAACCAGAAGTTAGTGCTCCTTCTTAGGGGCGTTTCTAGTGAGAGCCTGTGTTGCTGCTGAACTGCCAGGCAGGGGGACAGCAGCAGAGAATTCCACACAATTCCCAGATTCCTGTCACAGACTTTAGCTTGCTGTTTTTCTCTTTCAGGGACGTGGTCCTTCAGCACGCGCCCATTCAGTGGCCATGGCTGTCCCAGACCAACTTCCTAAACTCAGGGTGTCCAGAGACATGGCTGACCAGTCTTGGCTCTGCTGTATTCATGTCTCTCATTCTTTCATAGCCCTATGCTTCTGGGACTGAGAAATGAGAGAAACAGTTCAAAAGTTCGGTCATTAACTCACATGGAGGGAAGCAGGGTCTAGAGAAAATAATGATGGACCTGGAGTTGGGACAGACCCCGGTTCAAAGCCCATGCAAGTTGTTTAGCCTCCCTGGCCTCAGTTTCCCTTTCTGTAAAAAGGGAATAATAAAACGTGTTTCCCTACCTCACAGGATTTTTGTGAAGATCGGATACGATGATGTATACAAAGAACTATGTCAACCTTAAAGTGTTATACAAATGTCAGCTAACATTCATTCAATAAACATTCATCAGGTCTCTGTTATGTGCATAGCCTGGTCCTCGGCTAAGCTGGGAGGGAGAGAAACAGCTGGCTAGGATTTGATGCCAGTGTTTGCAGAGATCCCAGTCTAGAAGTGCGGCCAGGAAACAGACACAAACATCTACAACCCAGGAGGTGATCAAAGCCAAGCTCGACTGGTTCTTTTTGCCTTAGAAAGAAAAATGAGGAGTGATGGGTGGAAGGTGAAGGGAGGAAGATTTAGGCTTGATGGAAGGAGACATTTGTAACAAGGAGCGCTGTCCGAAAGTAGAATGAGCCACTTTGGGAGGGAGTGCAATCCTCCTCGCTGGAGGTCTTCAGGGCAGTTGTTAGTGATGTAAAATGAAGTGTTGACCAGCTGAGTTCTGTGAAGGGTGATAAAGGCTTTGGGTGTTCAGAGGAAAGGGAGATCACTTGGAGCTGTGGAGTGAGAGAGGGTGTCAGGGAAAGCTTGAAGAAAGTAATATTTAAGGAGGATCCCAAAGAACAGAGAGGTATAAATGTCACATGTAGGGGATGTGGAAGTTACCCATTGTTTACTGTTCTTCAGGAAAGGGATAGAGAGGAAAAAAGAGGAGAGAGAGAGAATGAGAGATGAAGAAAGAGAGAGAGGGAGAGAGAAGTGAGGAAAGAGGAGAGAGCCAGAGATATACACACAGAAAGAGAGAGAGAGAGAGAGAGAGAGAGAGAGAGAGAGAGAGAGAGAGAGAGAGAGAGAGAGAGAGAGAGAGAGATGAGAGAGAGAGATCTCCACGATGCTGTAGCTTGGTGCTGTTTTGGTGAGGGGAGGATAATCAGACTTAAATGCAAGCAATCAGGGAGAAAATGCCTTCACAAACACCCTCATCTCCCACACTCGATCCTAATTGGCTCTGGGTAGTATGTCTTTCTTTCAAGAGAGGAAAAATGGATGGGTCAAGATCTTTTAATGTATGTAATGGATGGGAAGCACAGGAAAACTGCATTTACAGTAAAAGAGAAAATACCTTTTAATTGCTAGGAGTAGTGAGAGGCGGAGAAGGACGCCAAGGTGCGGATCTGGGAATATTAACTCTGCAGATTCACCTGCCCTGGGAAGTCTACTGATTTGTTTATCATTGAAGGGGAGTTGCTTCGAGGTCCTCTATACCATTATTCCTTCTCTATGTCCTATTCTGGAGGGAAAAAATGGCATGGTGAAAGGGAAAATTAAGCTTGCTTCCTAGCTCTTTGATGTGGAATGAGATTGGAGGCATGAGGGAAGCACTTGGCCTTGAGTCTGAAAGACCCAAGTTCAAATGTGGCTTCAGATACTTCTTAGTTGTGGCACCGTAGGTAAGTCACTTATCCTCTGTCTGCCTCAGTTGCTTCAACTATAAAATGGGAATAATAAGAGTATCTACCTTCTAGGTGGTGAGGATCAAATAAGTTCTTATTTCTAAAGTACTTCTTATATATATGTATATGTATACACACATCTATACATCTATATTTATATGCATAGAAATATTGTACTTACCATATACCAGGCATTGTACTAAGTGCTTTTACAAATATTATTCCATTTGGCCCTCAAAACATCCCTGTGAAGTAACCCTGTTACCATCTTCACTTTATAGATGAGAATACTGAGGCAGATACAGATGAAGTGACTTACCCAGGGTCACACAGCTAGTAGGTATCTGAGGCCAGATGTGAATTCAGGTCTTAACTCCAGGCCCAGTGCTGTCTCTGCTGCAGCACCAGCTGCCCTAAAAAGAAAGCTTTCAGAAAGCAGAGAGGGGAAACACAGAATCTGTGAACTGCTAGACTCAGTGTGAGGAGGACAGAGAGGATGGAAAGATGAGTAAAGGGAGAGAAGGTTTGGGAGGCCAGCTGGAACCAGGCTGAAGAGTCCTTGAATGCCAGGCTAAGGTGGTATTTTATCTTAAAGGCAATCAGAAGTCACTTAATTCAGTTAAATTAGTTATTTCTTCAGCATGTGCTGCGTGTACAGAGCCCTGTGTTGGGGCTGGGGAGATAACAAACTTTAGGTAAGCCATAGTCTGGGCTTTAATGGAAGAACTTAAGTCTAATAAGGATTTTGACAAGAAAGTGACAGGGTCAGGGCCGGGCATTTGGGAAATAATGGAGGAGAGATGAATTGAGGGCGAAGACATTCATGGCAGGGAGACTGGTCAACCATCTGGTAAGCCAGACCAGGTAAGAGAGTTGGAACTAGAGTAGGGGACAGCAGCACTGTTATCCCTTCCCCACCTCAACTTTGCCCATCCCACTTTTGATGTATCGCGGCTGGCAAAATAAATCAAATGGGAATTTGGGGGGAGTTTTTCGGAAACTATAGGCAGCACACAAAGATCAGCAGACAACACAGAGACTATCGCCAAATACCTAACCCAAATTTTACAATAAGGTACTTTAAACACCCCATAAAAGAAAAGAAATTCAGACTTCTTCTCTGGTATGAAAGGAGGGCCAAAACTTATTCGACAGATTTTCCAGATTGTGGGGGCACTGCTCCCCTAACCTCCAAGGTGTGGAAGAGATAACTAGTTTCTTAACAGAGGCAGCATGGAAAGGAGTTGGATTGGGATTTAGGAGAGACCTAGGTTTGAATCTGGTTTCTGACATAAGTCATTTCAGCCATCAGCAGATCATCTGAGCCTTATCTTTAAAAAGGTGGGATACTTTTGTCCCCTACCTCCTAAGATTGCTGTGAGAACCAAGTGGGAAAACTGGTCGGGACTTATGAACCTTAAAGCTGACTTCATTTCCCACCCAACTGCACTCCCTTGGCCTTCTCCGTCCTCAGCAACCTTGTCATCTTGCAAAAGCGCAAGAGCTTTGGTACTCAGATCTGATTAGTATCCTCTGCCTCTGGGAGCCCTCTGGAGGAAGGGTGGAACAGAGAGCTCCTCTCAAACCCTCCATGGATGTGAGGTGCCCAGGCCAGCCATTTTTTTGTTTTCCACTGGCTGCACTTTTTTCATCATGTCTGGCTTTCCCTCTCCTCTTTCCTTCCTTTCCTTTGGAGTGTTCTCTTCTCTAATGAGATCCTTTAGGGTAGGAACTGTCCTTTTCATGTTTGTGTCCCTGGTGCTTTGCATAGTGCCTGGCTGAATAGTTGGCACTTAAGAAATCTTTGTTGACTAAGTACTACTTAAAAGTCCCCTCTTAGTATTTAAACATTTCATTTGTAATCAAACATGCCAGCTATCCTTTTCAGCATCGTCTCTCATGCACATAAGCCAGGCAAGGCTTAGTGTTGCTTAGTCATTTCAGTGGTGTCTGACTCTTCCTGACCCCCATTTGGTGTTTTCTTGGCAAAGATACTGGAACAGTTTGCCATTTCCTTCTCCAGCTTATTTTACAGCTGAGGAAACTGAGGCAAGCAGGGTTAAGTGACTTGCCCCGGGTCATGCACCTAATAAGTGTCTGAGGCTGAATTTGAACTCTGGTGTTCCTGACTCCAGACCTGGCATTCTATCCACTGAGCCACCAGGCTGCCCATGCTTTCATTCAAGTCATTAATAAAATCATCAGCACGTTAAAAGCACAGGACCAAGGATAGATTATCCTCCCTTTTTCCCAAAGCAAATGGGGAGAATGGAATTGAGTCTTTCCTGGGACACAAAACAGCTGGGGCCTGAGACCTTGGGTCCTTCTGAGAATAGTGGAAAGAATCAGGAAGACCTTTGCTTTCTTCTTCCCTTTCCTGCTTCTCTCTCAGCAGAATACAAGGTCCTTAAGGGCAGGATTGTTTTCCATTTTGGCTCTGTATCCTCAGTGCTTTGAACATACATACTTGGCATGGAAAAGCTTTGCTGAATCCAGTCACTCAGCCTTGGGCCTCTGAGCTAAGTGTGGGCAGAGAATGCAGAGAAGTCCAATGTTGGAGAAACTCAAGTGAAGCCACTCAGATCTCAGAGGCCGCTCTAGTACCAGTCTACAGGAGAGACTCGTCCAAAATGAGAGCAGTCATCTGGACATCGGAGTGTGAGGGACTGGTAGGAGACGGAGGACACTGGGATGATGGCCCTGTGCTGAGGGTTCCCTGAGGGTTGATGGAAGAAGGTAAGACCTCCACCCTGTGGGGAGCATGAAGGAGAAGACAAAGTCCCTGGTGCTCTCCACAGGAGCAGGAGGGTAAGCCAGGCAATGAGGAGCTCTGAGGGGCCTTCCAACGGTGTGAGCTTTGGCTTGTCTCTTCTCCTTTCAGACATCCAGTTTCCTCATAGAAATGATGAAGATGACGTTGACAATGACTGACAGCAATAATGGTGATGATAAAGATGAGGAAAGAACATGGCATAATGGATTCGAACTCCTCTGTCCCCTGCCCAGGACTCCGTCCATACAGCTTTGTAAAATTATTTGTTGTTTTGGGGGAAGCAAAGAAGGCTTATCAGAATCAAAGAGGAGGAAGGAGAGAGGTCAGAGGCCAAGAGAAGGAATAGCCCTCCTCTCTGAACATCACCCTTTTATCCCCAAGAGGGAAGCAGAGCAGGATAAATCAAGGTGAGGCAGACATGGCTCCTTGGTGGGAATGCCCCTGGGGAGCTGCTCTCTTTCATTTCACACCATCTTGTGGAGTAGGGAAATTAACCATCCACTTTTTGTAATAACATATCTCTCTGTTAAAAGAGCTCCAATGGGCCCAAAGGGTCTCTAGGGAGAAAAGACACTTTAGATATGGCAACAAAAGGGCCTCTGGAAGATTCCCATCTTTGACTGAGCCCACAACATTGTCAGCTTCCATGCTAGCAGACCTTGCTGCTCCTCCAAGAAGAAAGTTTGCAGTACTATCAGGACCCTGACACTGTACTAGCATTTATGCACCCACTGTATCTGTCTCTACTTCATGTGAGTCCAAATGATGCCCCTGACTCCTATAAGTAGAATGGGGCTCAGAGTTGCAGCTCTAAAGACAGGAATGGGCTGTACTGAACCATCCCAACTCCTTTCTTGGCTTCCTTATGATCAATGACATAAATTAAGACAGTCTGTAACAGCCAGGGTTAGGATTCAGTCTATGACCAGGGTTAGGGCTCATCTGGGTAGAGCACTGAGGAATGGATTCTGTGACCCTTACCTCATTTGTACCAAGAATCCGTCAATAGGTTAACCACGCTCTCCTTAATTTCCCACTTGCTCAGTCAATACGATAATTCATACTAACCCTGGGAAGGGTCAGGCAGAATTACTGAAACATATGAATTAATAAACCCTAGTAACAGTGATAATAGCCCACACTTGTAGACAGATTTAAAGATTATAAGAGTTCCATGCTTATCCTCTCACATCAATCTCCCCACAGCCCCATAAGGCCGCCTGGATAGGGATCAACAGCTACATTTTTCAGATAAGAAAGTTGAGGCCCAGAGAGGGAATGTCATTTGCTCAAGCTGAGGCTTCAAGGTAGCCACAAAATGTGGAGGAGAATCCGAATTTCCTGCGTCTTCAGCCCCCTGGATCCTTTCCATTCACTTACATTCCCCATCTGCAAAAGCATCCAGTTTTATGACTTTCAATCCTGCCTTATCTAACAATGCTAACCAAGTGCTGACAACTAGGAGCCCTTGAAGACCTACTTTAATGAATAGATAGGAATGATTTGTAATTAGCATATAGATTGTAAAGTGCTTGGAAATGGTTTATTCCCTTCCGCAGGCTAAACATTCCCCCCTGAAATCCTGTGTACAATAGGAGTTTGCTCAGCAAACTCTACTTTTGGAGATAGTACAAAGGTACACACTTTGAAGCGCCTGCTACCCTCATGGAATTATTGCTAAGTTGGGATGAGTGGGTTCTGAAATAACAATTTAGATTTAGAGCTGGCAACTTAGGGACTGCCTAGTTGAGCATGGGATGGGTTGGTCTACACTTTGATCAGTCAGTTCATGAGCCCTATGCAGCAATGGGCCCAGGACATTGCCTGAATCAGTTCTTGGGAGACTCAGCTCTGACAGCTTCCTGCTTTCCTGATGCTGGACCTGTGAATGCCCATATTCCTGCTCCCCTCCACAAAGGTTTCTCCTTTTCCCTTTCTTTCCCTGTTGTCTCAGAGACTGAACTCTTTCTGGAGTCTGATATTCTAAATCCTCTTGGGGACTTGAGAGTCCCATAAGGTACCCCAATCAGACTTGGAGTTGGTCCAGTTAGAACTAGGACCAGAACCCAGGTGTCCTGCTTTCCACTTTAGTGCCCCTCTTTGTACTGGGTTGCAAAGAGAAGTGGGAGGGGGTTCACTGCATTCTGGGTAGAACAAGAGTAAAGAGTGTGGAGGCAGTAATGGGTAGGACTTGATGGAGTAGATTCAGTAGTGGACTTGGTGTCAGGTGGACCTGAGTTTGAATCTCTCCTCAGACCTACATGACCCTGGATAGGTAACTTAAAACCACTCTCAGCTCCAGTTTTCTCATTTGTAAAACGCGGATAACAATCGCGCCTGCTTCACAAGGTGCGTAGGAAGGACCAAATGAGGTATCAGATGTCAAACATTTGCAGACTTAAAAGTCCTACAAAAACATTCCTTATTATGATTATCATTCCATGTTAGAGGAACAGAATAATGGATAAGTGTAGGAGTGACAGCTCAGGGTGGTGCGAAGCATGCTGGATCTGAAGCCAGAAAACCTGGGTTAAAACCCAAGTTCTACTACATGCTATCTGTGTGACCCCCAGCAAGTCACAGCCTCTCTGGGCCTCAGTTTCCTCATCTGTAAACTGAAGGAGCTGGATTAGATCACCTCTCAAGTTGCTTCTATCTCAAGATTTAGGGATCAGATCCTCTAGTCCAAGCCTGTCACTAAGGAAGGAGATCTAGAAAAGAAAGAGAGTCCAGCTTGACCAGCTTGCTCTGCAGATTGTGCAGATAAGGACTTGGGAGCTGGGCCTTCCCATCAAGGACTGGGAGATCCCTCTTCTTCCTCCTGACCTTTCCATACCAGAAACTCTGAGGGCACGTGAACTCTTATGCATAAAGCAGAAGCCAAGCCCTTGGTGTAATGAAGCCTTCCAAAGCTGCTATGAATTAATGAACCTTTTCCACTAGGGATAATTAGGAACCTCCTGGACAAGAGCTGAAGAGCCACTTCAGAGGACTGGGCACACTCTTTCAGTTGCTGCCAATCCAATGAGGCTCTTTAATAGGCGTTCTGGCTCCTTCTGAAAATTCACGATTCCCAGGCCTATAGACCTCCCAAACCCCATTTCCACCAAGCCTTTGGATTCTTTTAAATCCATTTCCAAGGTGGTTCTCCTAGGAATTAGTGAGGCCATAGAAGGCAGCACTGACAGAAAGAGAACCATTTCTGAATGATGCAAAGGCCTTCTGGAGATAATAGCGCCACCACCATGGAAAAGGGAGTTGGGCCAATGAAATGTTTAAAAATACACAGAAAAGAGCAGAAGAAAGTTCAGAAGGGAACACAGGCAAACAGAACAGTTCTGTTACTATTGTGTTAAATCAGATAGACACTTGAAAGTGGTACATAATGGCAGTTCACAGTATCATATGAAAAGAAAAGAAGAGTCAAGCCAGGCCTCAAGCTTAAAACTACTTTCCTTAACTCCACCTGACCTGGCCCACAGGGAGCAGTATTTGAGGAATGATAAAGGACCTTATAGTACTCATAACAGTACAAGCTTTAATCTAGATTCTTCATTATGATCCTAAAGGACTAGAATCCGTCATCTCACCTGACCCTCACAGATGCCCTCTTAGACAGTAGCATCAGTAGCTCCCATTTCCAGTGCTCCCCAAAGCTCAGAGCAGCTCACCCAGCGTCACTCTGGTAGCAGGACCTAAATCTGCGGCTTCTGACTCTTTGTTCAAAGTTTATTTTTCTCATTATACTAAGCTACCACCACACTCATCATCTCATGAATGAGGCTGAGCTTATGCCCAAGGCCCTGGACCAAGGAACAAAGGTAAGACTAGAAACCAGATCTCCTGACTCCCTGTCCTGGACACTATTTGCGAGGAGTTTTTTTTTCCTTCTTTTTCTTCTATACTTTGAGATTAGAAATTGACAACCTACAGCTGGAAGACTTCGGGTTGGACTTTAAGGAAAGACTTCCAGTATGTCAAACCAATAGGATATATTGTAGGGAGGTCTCCATCCTTAGAAATCGTTCAATGACATGGCAACAATTTGACTGACTGGGTTTTGGAGGGGGTATAGTGGAAAGATGTCTAAAATGAAAGGTGAAAAACCCAGGTTCTGGTCCTACCTCAGCCCCTGGGTCTCTCAGTGGGGGCAGGTAAGTCCTGTCTCACCTCCATTGGTCCCAGTTCCCTACCTTATGAACTGGGGATAGATAGCAAGCCTTGCTGAGTCTTTCTCCCAAGAGTATTGCAAGGACTGGATGCAAGATTGGATTCAAAAGCATTTTAAAATGGTAACAAGTTAGAGCCACATAAGGAATTGTTATTGAACTTCATGGAGTTATGATTTCATCGGAATGGATGCTCTTGCTACTGATACAGATGCAGCCATTTTTACACGCTCCTAGACGCTCGTCACAAGTTGCTTAGGCTCAAATATTCGTTTGCTACTAGCCAACACTCTGGTGACTGGCTTCATCTGCCACCAGGCCCTTTCTAGCTTGGCAGCATCTGTTGCCAGAGCTGCCATGTCACTGACCCGACTTTTAAGAACCCAGGGTCACTGTCACAGAATTATAGGGCATTAGAGGAGAAATTCAGTGGAAGTATTATTATTGTTGCCAATGCTAACAATATTAATGAAGGACTAAGAATTCCCTCCCAGACATCAAGCACACAGTAGGAGGGTAGAGGCCTTCACCAGCACCCATCAACCTTTTCTGCCCCTGCTGAAATCACTTGTAAAAGCCAGAGTGGCTATGGAGCTCAGGGTTAGTGGGTGCGCAAAGAATCTGGGATGACTGGTGATGTTTCTCAATGATAGTGCCTGGGGCAAGTCACAAAAATCACTATGAGATAAATCTGGAGTGATATAATTAGCAGGAAAGCTGTTACGAGCCAGGTTTTATGGCCATAAATATACAGGGAATAAAAGAGGAAATGCAGCCTTATCACGGCTGTCACTCAGTTCTGCATGGCACGAAGGTGGCCATGTGTATTTAAGGTCCTAGGAGACCCATGGCCAGGCCACCTAGAGCAGGAAAAGGAGATTCTTTCTCTCTCTTCCATTCCCCCTTCCTCCCCACACCTTCCTCAGCTTCGTCCATAGAGAGAACTTAGCATCTGTCTCTAGGTTATGGAAATAAGGAGAAGGCCCTGCCAACCTTCCAGGCACCCAGGTTCCTAACCTTGGCATCATTCCTGACTTTTTCCTCTTCTCCAGCCCCAATCATTAGTTGCCCAAGTTTATCAGTTCTACTTCCACAAGGTCTCTCACCTCTGTGCCTCTTTCTGTGTTTTCTATATGTCACCACTCCAGTCCAGGCCCTCATCACCTCTTGCTTGGACTATTGCAATGATTTTCTTTTTCTTTTTTGGAGGCAGTCAGGGTTAGGTGACTTGCCCAAGGTCACATGGCTAATAAGTATCTGAGGCTGGATTTAAACTTGGGTCCTCCTGACTCCAGGGCTGGTGCTCTAAGGACTGTGGAGTCACCAAACTCCCCTGTAATAGTCCTCTAACTAGTCCCTCTGTTTCAGTCTCTCTCCATTCCTTCGTCAAAACAGTCATCAAACTGATATTCTAAAGCACTTCTGACCCTGTCACTCTACTATTCAAGAAGCTTCTGTGGCTCCTTGGGACTTCTGTGGCCTTTAGGACATAATCTGAGCTTCTTGGTTGGATATTTTAAGCATCTTACATCCTGATTTCCCATTGTGAACTTTTCTGTGTTCTAGCCACATTGGCCGAGTTGGCCAATGACTGATCCATGAATGCTCTCCCTTACCTACCTCTCCCTTTTGAAATCCCTAGCTCCCCATTAGAGGAATCCTCCAAGTGTCCTGTGGCCTCCACTCTCTTGTCTCTTGCAATGTCAAGTCTGCTTCCATGGTTCTAGTCAAATGCTCAAGATCTTCTGCGTTGATCCCTTGTCAGACAGCAGAGGGGTGTGTGTGTGTGTGTGTGTGTGTGTGTGTGTGTGTGTGTGTGTGTGTGTGTGTGTGTGTGCCTGCATCTTCCCAAAGCATCAGAAATGTATAGGAAGGAAGGAAGCCCTGGCTATAGCTTTTACTTTCAAAACAATTCCTCTGGAGCTGGGCTGTGTGTGGGGAGAGAGTAAGGATGGAACAAGCAGCTTTGGTCCTGGGAGAACTGGGTACAGAGTATAGTTCTTCTGGCTGGCCCCCTTAAAATCACACGGAAGTAGTACTGGTACCAGGCCAAAGTGACTCCTTTGGGATTTGGGGAGGAAGTGCAGTAGAGCAAAAAGAATTTGGAGACAGAAGACCCAGGTTTAAACCCCTACACTGCCTCTTATTATCTGTATTACCCTGGACAAGTCTGTAAGCTTTCTGGTCCTCAGTATCCTTATTTGTTTTAAAAAAAGGGAAAGAATTTCACTAGATTATCTCAAGCATCCCTTCCAACTCTGCTTCAGTGATCTGGTTATGACTATGGGATCAAGGTTTCCTGGAATCCATTGGAGGAGAGCCCTAGCATCCTGATTTCCAGATAACAACTGAACCACTCCCACATGCAATCTCATGCACCTAACTCATGTTCATTCAATGAACGTGTCCTGAGTTTCCATTGTGTTTAACATCCTGAGCTCTGCTCCATGGGGAGAGAAAGATGAATAAGCTTCCCTATTTGTCCTTATGAAACTCATATTCGAAGATGACTGCATGCTTGCAAAAATGACCATAATGTGTAGTTATATCTGATTTATAGTTCTATCTCCTTTCTAGGCTGTAAGTACTCTGTGAAAACCAGATGAGGTCTCAGTCAACTCTCTTTCCCCATGGAACTGAGCTTGGGCCCTTAGTTGGACAGGAATTGTTTGTTGAATGAATGAATGTGAGTCACTTCAAGTGTTCTTGTTAAGCTGTACATCCTGAAACAGTATGGTAGAAACTAGGCATAGCCCAACATGTTACACTATATGCCAAGATAAAGTCAAAATGGGTACACAATTTAGATATGAAGGCTGATACTATAAACAAACTAAGAGAGCAAGGAATAGTTTACCTGTCAGATTTATGGAGAATGGAGGAATTTATAACTAAACAAGATAGGGAACATTATGAAATGCAAAATGGATAATTTTGATTACATTAAATTGAAAAGGTTCTGCACAAACAAAACCAATGCAACCAAGATTAGAAGGGAAATAGAAAGCTGGGAAACAATTTTTACAGCCAGTGTCTCTGATAAAGGCCTCATTTCTAAAATACATAGAGAACTATAGAGTCAAAAATTTATAAGAATTATAAATTATAAGAATACAAGTCATTCCCCAGTTGATAAGTCAGTCAAAGGATACGAACGGGCAGTTTTCAGATGAAGAAATTAAAGCTATCCATAGTTATATGAAAAAATACTTTAAATCACTATTGATTGGAGAAATGTAAATCAAAACAACTCTGAGATACCACATCACACCTATCAGATTGGCTAGCATGACAAAACAGGAAAATGATAGATGTTGAAGATCTGGGAAAATTGGAACATTAAGGCATTGTTGGTGGAGTTGTGAACTAATCCAACCATTCTTGAGAGCAATTTGGAATTATGTCCAAAGGGTTACTAAACTGTGTATACCCTTCGACCCAGTAATACCACTTCTAGGGCTGTATCCCAAAGAGATCATAAAAATGGAAAAAGGGCCCACATGTACAAAAATATTTATAGCAGCTCTTTTTGTGGCAGCCAAGAATTGGAACTTGAGGGATGCCCAACCATTGGGGAATGGCTGAACAAGCTGTGGTATATGAATGTCATGGAATACTATTGTGCTATAAGAAATAATGAGCAGGTGGACTTCAGAAAAACCTGGAAAGACTTATATAAACTGAAGCTGAGTGAAGTGAGCAGAACCAGGAGAGCATTATACACAGTTAACAGACAGAGTGTGTGAGGACTGACTTTGATAGACTTAGCTCTTCTCAGTAATGCAAGGATCTAAGATGGAAAATGCTGTCCACATTCAGAGAAAGAGCTTTGGAGTCTGCATGCAGATGGAAGAAGACTATTTGCTCTCTTTTTTGGTTGTTTTGTATTGTTTCTTTCTTTCTTGTGGTTCCTCCCAGTAGTTCTAATTCTTCTTTCCATCATGATTAATGTGAAAATATGTTTAATATGAATGTATAAGTAGAGTCTATATCAGATTGTGTGTTGTCTTGGGGAGGGGTGAGGGGAAGGAGGAGGAGAAAATTTAGAACTCAAAATCTTATGGAAGTGAATGTTGAAAACTAAAAATAAATTAATTAATAAAAAATAAGATGTACATTGTCATGTTGCTCTCACATTCGTTAGTCTCTCACACTGCATGGCACACTGTCTGCTACAATGCATGTTACAGTACCTGCCATGTTGCATGCTACAGTGGATGGTCACAGTATTAGGTGACAAATCTATCTTTTCAGCCTTATTTCAGATTAGTTTCCTTCACTTACTCTATGCTCCAGCCAAATGGAACAGCATGCTGTCTGATCTCTGATTTGACCACCAATGGATCGCTCAGCTTCTCTCTTTGACCTTGAACAGACAACAGTCCTTTCTAGACCTCAGCTTCTTTCTCTGGAAAATGTGAAGTTCGATTTCCAAGGTCTCTTCCACCTCTGACTCCTATGATCCTATGAGACAGAAGTGAATCCGACAGATCCTAACCTAGCAAGGTGACCTAGAATATGGACACAAGAATAAATAGCTTACAATACAATGTCCAATATTAAGTATTCAATACTTGATATGGACTAATGGTGGGAGCAGTTTGGAGAAGGGAGGGATCATTGTAGGGTAGGGCAGTGAGGGAAGACTTCCCAGAGCAGTGAGGTCATACTGTACCAGACCACATGAGCAATGTTGTGTTCAGGTCTGGCCACCACCTTTTCTGAAGGACATCGATTAGCTGGAAGGCATTTAGAGGAGCAACCAACTCATGTCACTTGAGGAATAATTGAGGGAGTTAGGAATGTTCAGCCTAAAAAAGGAGGAGACTCTGCTTGGTCCCTGGGGGCAGAACCAGAAGCAATGGGTGGAGGGTGTAAAGAAGCACATTCAGGCTGATGCCTATAAGTTATCCCAAAGAGGAAAGGGCTGTCATAGGGAAAGTAGGTTCCCCTTCACTCAAGGCTTAAAAAAGGGCAAAATGACCAAACATCAAGTGTGGTGTAGTGGAGATTCTTGCAAGAGGTGAGCTCAACGGCTCCTAGGGTCCCAACCAACTCTGAGATTATGATGCTGTCCCTGTATACACAAAATTCCTCATGACTGTCATGGAATCTTTTCCTGCCCCATTTCCTCCTATCCAATTATGGGTGCCACCTTCTCTCTTGAATTGTCCAACTAGATTTCCCCATCTAGAAGACTCCTCCCTCTTTGACTCTCTCAGGACACTTTGACTTCCCCTATCTTTGTGAGTTCATATCTGGCTTCAGAGATTTACTTGTTGTGTGATCCTGGGCAAGTCACTTAAATTCTGTTTGCCTCAGTTTCTTCATCTGTAAAATGAGTTGGAGTAGGAAATGGCAAATTACTCCAGGATCTTTGCCAAGAAAACCTCAAACGGGGTCATTGAGAGTCAGACTCAACTGAAAATGACTGAACAACAACAAAAATGCATACAATAATTGAATAATTTGCATTATGATTATTTGTGTGCATGGCTAATTCCTTTCTATTAAATTGGAATCTCCTTGAGGGAAGAGATTCTGTCTTATTCTTCTTTGCTTTCTGAAGTCCACCTGCTCATCATTTCTTATAGCTCAACAGTATTCCATGACATTCATATACCACAGCTTGTTCAGCCATTCCCCAATGGATGGGCGTCCCTCAAGTTCCAATTCTTGGCTGCCACAAAAAGAGCTGCTATAAATGTTTTTGTACATGTGGGCCCTTTTCCCATTTTTATGATCTCTTTGGGATACAGCCCTAGAAGTGGTATTACTGGGTCAAAGGGTATGCACAGTTTAGTAACCCTTTGGACATAATTCCAAATTGCTCTCCAGAATGGTTGGATTAGTTCACCACCAGAGGGGCCTTAACATGATAACTATAGTATTGATGCATTCAGTGGTTTGAAACTAATGAGATGACATTGAATAGGAATAAATGTAAAATTCTATATCTGGGTTCCCCCAAAATCAACTGCATGAACACAGGATGAGGGGGATGTATTTAGTCAATGGCTTATCTGAAAAAAATTCTGGAGATCCCAATGAGTGTCATGTTCAATATACGTCAACAACGTAACATGAAAACCCAAATAGCCCCTGTGATCTCAGACCTCATCTTCCTGAGTGAGGTAGATGGTCTCTCTGCTGAATCCTGCCTTGAGCAGCCCAATTCTGGAGCATTGTGTCGGTTCTGGATGCCATGTTTTTGGAAGGATTTTGCCATGTTACATAATACTCAAAGAAGGGTCACCATTATGGTGAGAGGACTAGGTACTATGTCATATAGGGGTGTGTGTATGAAGGAGCATGTTCAGTTCATGGAGAAGAGGAGACTTGGAGAGAACATGATGGAATTCCTCATGTATTTGAATAATTCTCATATGGAAAAGATTTGTTCTGCTTGACTCCAGAGGGCAGACCTAGAAGGAGTGGGTGGAAGGTAAAGAAAAACAGCAGGCTTTGGCTCAATAGAAGGAAAGATTTTATTAATAATCAGAGCTATCAGAAAGTAGAGCAGGCCACTTTGGGAGTCAGCAAGCTCTCCATGACTAGAGGTTTTAAGCAGAAACCACATAAGCACTTGATGGGGAAATTTGTTCAGGTACAAGTTGTACCAGATCCTCTCTCAAGTCTTTCTAGCTCTGACATTCTATGAATAAATGTTCATTAAATTATGTTTGTCCATCCTGCCTCTTTTATTTAGGTCATAATTTTCTTGGAAGAAGATGTCACATCACTTGACAATGAAAGTCCTCAGGGCCTGTAACTAGGTCCTGCACTCTTGTTCTGAGTGGATGATGAATAAGAAGTATATTACTGGTCCTCCATGACCATCCAGTATGATGATTTCAGCCCCAAACACTTTTCCTCTTATTTAAGTTCAGCCTGTTTTTCCCATTCCTTCTCATGCCCTTCAAGGCTCTATGCTAGGGAAACAGTTTCTGGTCTGAGTCACTAGCCTGACAATTGATGAATTTTAGAAATCATGGAGATTGGGTGCATTTTTGCTCCCTCTCTCCCCCCTCCCTCTCCTTCCCCCCCACTTTCTCTCTCTCTCTCTCTCTTCCCTTTCCTCCCCTCCCCTCTCTTCCTCTCTCTCTGTTCCTTAATCCTCCCTGCCATATTTCCCTGAGATGAAGTCCTGCACTCATGTCCTAGAGAAGGTGGCAAGGCTCTGGTAGGGAAAGGTTCTGCCAAAAGGAAAAGAAGGGACTCCCATTGGTTAGAGAGGCAATTAGGCTAGAAGCAATGGAGGTGGTGGTGTTGGTGGGGCAGGGAATGAAAAATCTGCCTTTGAAACCTAACACAGGCCAAAGCAATGACCTGTGTCCACGGAGGGCCAGACCTGGATGGATCAGCTGTTTGCTTGGGGTTGGGGGAGGGGGAAGGCCCCCAAGTTCTCATTAAGCATCAAGCTCTCAGAGGTTGATCTAGGTCTTGATTGGATCCTGTGGATGTGTGATGATGAGGTGGAAGAACAGATGTTCTCCGAAGTCCGTTTCAGCTCTAGATCTATGCTCCCATGAATCAAAGGGCAATAGGAAGGGGAGAATGGGAGAAAAGAGGAGAAAGAGAACTAAGAAGAGAGAAGAAAGGAAAAAGATGAGCAACAAGAGGAAGAGAGGAAAAAGTGACAGGGAAAGGACCTAAAACACAAGGAATAAGAGCATGGAAGGAAAAAGGGGAGAAAGAGAGAGAAGGGAACAGAGAATCCTAGAACTCGGAGCAGCAGGCGAAAGTATCTGGAGTCAGATTTGGGCTCATTCATCTCTTTCACCAGCGACTCCTCCTGACCTGCTCAGTCACATCTTTAAGTGCTCTTGTTTGGTTGTTCAGTCACGTATGACTCTTTGAGACCCTGTGGATCATAGCACACCACTACTGTCCAGGGGGTTTTCTTGGCAAAGATACTGGACTGGTTTGTCATTTCCTTCTTCAGTGGATTAAAGTCAACAGTTCAGTGACTCGCCCAGGATCACACAGTTAGTGTCTGAAGTTGGATTTGAATTCAGGTCTTCCTGACTCCAGACGCAGTGCTCTTTCCACTGAACCCTCTAGCTGTCCCTATTTTGCCCTACTAGGTCTAAATGCCAGCTAAACTAGACAACCGGCCATCTCTCACATAGGCTGTGACAGCCGTAATCTTGACACTAACAACACAAACAAGCCCATGTACCCCCAAGCACTTTAAAAAAAATAAAAGAAAAAATTAGCATCACGATAACCAGTTGCAACTGATCAGGATATCTTGACATATGTGTTTCCCAAACAGAACTAGAAAAGCTTACTATGAAGTTTCATTGTTGCCTTGTTTGTGTGTTTGTTTATTTTTACAAAATGTAGGATGACCACTTAAAGTCTCTGTATTAGCATATAGACCCAAACATGGATTGGCTGTATTGTCCATAAAACCAAGTGGCATCAGGTCCCAGTCACCACCTCTCATCAGGACAGCCCAGCTTCGAGTTACACAGTGATCAAGGTTTCTAGCTTAGCAGGGGCACCTGGATAGACGGCATCATTGCAAGCCTCATCAGCAACCACAGAGAAACCACAGAGCTTTCCAGCTGCCAGGGAGCCCAGTGGAAGGCTGGCTGCAATCTCACCTCCCCCAGACTGATTATGGTCTGGCTCCTAGTCATTACTCTAGACCTGATTGCTGGAGCCCTTCCAAACCTTGGCACTGCTGAGACCACTCCAACACCCTGGGAGTGGTAAGATAGTGGTATAGTTGATGGCTAACAGGGCACTCTCACTTACTAACATGGTAAATTAGGTAGTTTCCATGGTGTAGTGCAGAAACCTAGAGATGGGCTGCTCTGCTCTTGGTGATTAATGCAGTCATCTATCATTGAATAATATGCTTCAGGCATCTCTGTAAATTAAAGCAGATGCAGCATTTAAAACATACAAAATGTCTCTCTCTGGTGGGCACAGGAGAAGTATCGGAAGTTCTTGTAATATACTTTGGGTGTTCGTACTCAGGAAGCCAATAAAAAAATCTGGGATACACATTTCTTTATTATCCTACCCCCATGCTCTTTCTCATGTTAAGAAGTTTTCTCCCCACCTTCCCCCTTTTCTACCTATTGAATTCCTGTTGTTGTTTAGTTGATCAGTCATGCCCAACTCTTCGTGATCCTGTGGACCAACTGCATGGCAATATTTACTCAAGGAGTTTTCTTGGCAAAGATATTGGAGTGGTTTGCTATTTCCTTCTCCAGTGGATTAAAGCCAACAGTTAAGTGACTTGCCCAGGGTCACACAGTTAGTAATTGTCTTGAACTCAGGTCTTCCTGACTCCAGACACAGCACTCTATACCCTGAGCCACCAAATTGCCTCCAACCCATCCTTTAAAAATTCCTACCCAACTTTTAAAAACTGACTGCAGTGTATAACCTATATCAAATTGCTATCTCAGGGAGGGAGAAGGAAGGGATGAATTTGGAACTCAAAATTTAAAAAAAAAGAATGCCAAAAATTTTTCTTACATGTAATTGGATAGCCACCTTGTCCAGGAAGTCTTTCCTGTTCCTTTCCATTGAGGATGACCTCTTCTCCCTCACACCTCATCAGATTTTCTCTCTGTTGTGTATTTCTCATGCATAGAATTCTTTGTGTCCATATGTTGTCATTTAACAGAAAGTGCAGTCCATGAGGTGGGGGTCAGATATGACCGATTTTTACTTCTCTCTCAAAACTTAGCCAGTGGTTCCGTAGATAGTGGGCACCCATGTTCATTGAAAAAAACCAAAGTGAATGAATAATTGCCACTTTCAGCGTGACTGAGGGCAAGTCTTTTTCTTCCTTTTAAGCCTCAAATTTCTCATTTGTAAAATACTGGATTCTGCAGAATGGCAGAGCTAGATGGGCCGTTAGCTTCAGAGGGACCATCTAGGGCCACTTGTTCCAGATAAGAATCTATCCTCCAACATAGCTGATAAATACAGCATTACATAGCTCTTACCTTCTGCTCTCCAGTTAGAGGAAACCACGACCTCCCAAGATAACCCATTTGATTTTGGGAAATGCTTTTGTTATTCTGCTTTTCCTTACATTTAACCTGTAACTGCTTCTTTTCAAGTTCTATCCTGTGCTTCTTGGTCAGCCCTTGAGGGGCAAGTTTAATATGCCTTCCTTTAGTCCTTATTTATTTAAAGAAACCTACCAGGTTGTTTTCTCCTCTCCCTTGCCCCAAAATCTTCTTTTCTCTAGTTTAAACATACCCAATTGCTTAAACCAGTCCTTCCTCATATGTTGTGGTCTCAAGGGCCTTCCCCATTCTGGTTACTCTTTCCTAGGAGTTCTCTGGCTTACCAATGTCTTTCTTAAAACATGGCACCCAGAACTGAAAATATTACTTCTGATGTGTTCTAACTAGGAATACCATGAATTTCTTTTTCAAATGCTCTGTTGACATCGAGGTAAAGTATAACTGTAGTGTTCTCTCACTTGCCAAGTCAAGTCAACAAGCATTTATTAAGCATCTACTACGTGCAGGGTACTGTGCTAAGTGATGAGAGTACAAATACAAGCAGAAAGACAGCCCTGTACCTCAGGGAGCTTACATTCCAAGGAGACAGGGGACAACATATAAGAAGGAGCTAAAAAGTGTGGGACCTGTTTGTGATGAAGCCATGATAATACTTGGTGATCATTGCTTTCTTCTCTAGATGTTCATTAACTCTCTCTTTAATGATATATCATTTTGCCAAGAATTGAAGGTAAGTTCCCTGGCCTCAAGCCTTCATATTCTATTCTGTTCCTCTCCTCCCCCACCTTTAAAACAACATCGGAGACATCTCTTCTCCAACCCATTTGTACCTCTTGGTGAGACTGGTTGCATTTGCATGTGGTTCTGAAAATGGAGGTCAGGTCCTCCATTTGCGCCTGACTTTAAGAGAAGAACAAAAGTTTATAGGATCACATAGACTGGCCCACAGACCCAGCATCATCTGCATGAGAATTTACAACACCCTAAGCCTCCATTAGTCTCTGGGGGGGCGCTCCTATCCCCATAAATGGCCCTTGTGTCTTTTTGATAGACTCATTATAAACATCTGATTGTTTCTGATTAGATGAGACAATAAACTTCTAGCCCAGTGTGGCTGCATTGTCAGACTCCCCTTCTGCAATCCCCCAATTAGAATTCCAGACCTGAGAGAGGGGATTTAAATTGGATTACTGGATGAGGTCCAGTGAGAGAGGAACAATGTGCTGGGAGTAGCCGCAGATCCCCGTCTGCCCCTCTGCCCCTCCCACACGCACTTAGGCAGGCCCCCAAACACATACCACGCAAACCAGAGCTGCCAGCCAGGGTTTGATTAGGAGTGAATTAAAAATATAATTAAAACAAAAGCTTTTCACCAGCAATTAGGCAAGAAGTGGGAGAGAGAAAGGCTTGTCATGATTAATTAAGAGAGCTCTGAGATTAGACCTTTAAATGAATCTCCTGAGCCTTGCAGGTACCCTTTTCAGAAGCAGTAGACCTTGGTTCCCATTGTCTTTCTGGGTGACTAAAGGTAAGAGAGGAAGTGACTACGTGGTCTCAGAACGCTGAGACCGGAGTGTCTGCAGTTGTGACTCTGGGATCCTTCTCTGGGAGTCCAAGTTGCTGACTTTGCCAAAAATCACCTCCCCCAAGAAGCCCTCCAGATCAAACCTGATCCCCTCCAGAACAGTAACTTCCACCCAGCTTCCAGGTAAATAGTAACTGTTTCTCTTTTGGCCAGCAACACTGAGGGTCTTCCTTTCCCAGTTGGATTTTTTTTCTTTTAAAGGAGTCATCCCTTGACTCACTTCTTAAAGAGGTCTGTTCACTGAATGGGTGTTGCCTCACTCAAAGTGAAAACTTGAAAAGACCTTAGCCTAAAAGGGCCAGGGTTCCCATTGCATCCTGGGCCATCTCCAGTTGTCCTGATGAATATTAGACCACTGGACCCAGATGATTCTGGAGGAGGAAGTAAGGTTGGTGAGCTTGCACAGCCCTCCCTCACTCCAATCAAAGTCAACTGCAAGTCATGTCATCATCTCCCTGATATCACGGTCCTCTTCGAGAATGAAGGACAAACACAATACAACAACAACCTATCTCTCAGTTATAAACAACTGACATTCATATAATGCTTTGAGGTTTGCAAAATACATATGTTACTTCACTTGATTTTAACAACAGCCTGGTGTATTAAGTGCTAGAGATTTTAATATTCTCATTTTGTAGAGGAAGACATTGAATCCTGATGAGGTTAAGTCTGGAGTCACACAACCAATAAGTGACAGGTGGGATTCAAACTTAGGTCTCTCCTGATTCTAAACTTGAGGCTCTTGTAGGAAACTGAGGCCCAAGGAGGGCTGGTGCCTGGCCCAAAGTGACACAGTAAATTAATGGCAGACTAGAGCCTGAATAGCCTCATTCCCAAACCATGGATGTGTCTTTTGAATGGGAATACTGCTAACAATGTGTATGGCCAAGGTCAGGGCTCCCCTTGTGACCAGACTTAGAACTTGGTCTGTGGTCTCTAGAGTCAATTTCAGCACAATGTAATCTCTGTGAGGGCAAGGACTATTTCATTTTTATCTCTGTCTTCAGCACCTGACACAGTGCCTGGCACATAGTAGGCATTTCATCAATGTGTACTGAGTGGAATTTAATTCTCCTGGACCTAATCATTTAGCAAACATTCAACAGCCATCCTCCAGAGGCAAATAAAATATTTGTCACCAGAGAGGGATTTAGCGCTCTTCGTCACAGAACCATCTTGGATAGCTGATCGCTGCTTGAGTCCTTGGGAAAGATAATACTATTAACAGCTCACGTTCCTAATGTGCTTCAAAGTTCAGAAAGGGCTTTCATCAGAATATGATTGGGAAGCACATTTTATTATTCCCATTTTGCAGATTAATAAACAGATGGAAGCATTAAAGCCTTGAGTTTCTGACAAAGTTCGGCGTTCCTTACACTACACGGCTAATCTTTATTGTCTCAGTGCTTTGGAATCCCTCAGACCAAGCAAGCTCCTTGGTGTCCAGGAAATCAAGGGGTGAGCAGGGGCAGCTATAACAACATTGGCAGGAAGGGGGGACCAAGAAAACGGAGCTGAAGCCCAAGGCACATGGGGACAGCCCTGGGGAGAGAGCCAAAATCACTCTCTCATGGAAGGCTGAGAAGAAAATAATGAATGAGAGTAACTGATGGAGCCAGAGATGGAAGGAAGAGAAGGGAGAGAGAGAGAGAGAGAGAGAGAGAGAGAGAGAGAGAGAGAGAGAGAGAGAGAGAGAGACAGACAGACAGACAGACAGACAGACAGACAGACAGACAGAGACAGACAGAAACAGAGACAGAGAGATAGAAAGATGGGGAGAGGCAGAGAGACACACAGAGACACACAGAGACACACAGAGAGAGACAGAGAAACAGACAGAGAGACCAACAGAAAGACAGACAGATACAGAGAGACAGACAGAAAGACACAGAGAGACAGAGATATACACACAGAGACAGAGAGAGGGGAAGAGAGAGAGAGAGAGAGAGAGAGAGAGAGAGAGAGAGAGAGAGAGAGAGAGAGAGAGAGAGAGAACTCTGAGAGACAAACTGTCACTGAAAAAAAAGAAAGTGATGAGGTAAGAGAAACAAAGTGACTTACAGAGGGGAGACAGAAGAGAGACATAGACAGTGACCAGGGCCAGACGCAGAGGATGAGGGCCAGACAGGGAGGTGGGAGACAGGGAAGGCAAGAAGAAAGAGAGAATGTGAGAGAGATTGTTGAAGAGATAGGGAGGGAGAGAGACAGAGATAAAGGAACTGAGACAGATAGGGACAGAGGGGGAACGCCCAAGAAGCCTGTGGAAAAGCGTGACATTTCACTTTTCATCATCTTCTCCTTCTCTCCTGCTGTTTCTGTTTTCTTCATGATCGGCATTCCTGCCCTCAATGGCCATCAGCCCCTCTCGCCCCGGCACCATCCCTGCTGTTAGTCAGAAATGGGAAAGCAGAGGTGGGAGCAGGTCTGGCTGAGCCCTGGCTGGGAAGAGAGGGGAGCAGGGTACGGGGTAAAGGGCTTGGGTCCCATCACTGCCCCCGTCTGTGTGACCTTGGGCAAGGTCATTCCCTATGTGGGCCTCAGTTGTTCCTTTTATAAAATGCAGAAGTTTGGATTGAATCTAAGAGCTCCTCTGGCTGCAGCATCCTCTGGCTTTACATTCTAAGGTTTCCTTGGCACCTTTCTTTACTTGACTCTTGTCTCTCCCCTCCCCCTCATCATGCCCAAAGTCCTCAGGGTCTGCCATGTGCACACAGGGAAATATCTACCCAGTGACTTTTCCTTTCTCTCAGGCTGTCCAGTCTCAATCTCCATTCCTGGAAAATGAAATGACCTCCAATCCAATCCAATGACATGCAGAGACCATGTCTAATGTGGGGTTTGCCTGAAGCTGACACCCCTGGAGGGCTGGGGAGGAGGACAGTGATGTCTGGTTTAAATGGTGACTGGGAAAGAGGGAAAATGAGCAGGCATGAGCAAATATGTCTAGCAAAATCATTAGGCTACCATTGTTTCTTAAAGGGGGGGAGAGGGCTCAGAGGGTCCCTCTCATTGCATAAAATAAACAAACAAACAAAAAACCCACCTCGACTCCCTGAAATCCTCCTTGGAGTTCAGTATCTATAGATACAGAGTTTGAGATCCAGAGCTTGAAGAACTCTTCCAGCTCATTTAATACGATTTTTCTCATTTTACAGATGAGGAAATGGAGGTTAAGTGACTTGCCCAAGGTCACATAGGTAGTAAGCATCAGAGGCAAGATGTGCCCAGATCCATAGATTCTTTTTGTATTATATACTGGCATTCTTCCGAGTAAGCATTGCCTTTTGTTGGCTCCTCTTCAAAATGCAGGGTGTGGAACAATGCTACAGGCTACAGGTTTAGCTACCCCTGCCCTATGGTAACCAGCACAGCCAAACCTTCCTCCTGGATTCTAGTGCAAAGATGGGAGATGTGGAGAAAGTCATGAAGGGGTGCTGGGGGTGGGGTGATACTGCAAACCAAATGGCATGTTTATACTTTTCAGCTCTTTGCTGCTGCAAATATTTTGGTGAGGCAGGAAGGGGGCTCAGTGGTTAAAGACCTGGGCCTAGAGTCAGGGACACCTGGGTTCAGATTTGGCCTTCGCCACTTACTAGCTCTGTGACCCTGGATGAATCACTTAACCTCTAAGTTGCCTTAGTTTTCTTAACTGTAAAATGAGTATACTAAGGGCACCTGTTTTCTGAGGTTGTTGGGAGGATTAAATAAGATATTTGTCAAGCACTTAGCACAGTGCTTGCCACATAGTTCTTAATACAGGCTTGTTTCCTTTTTTCCTGGTGTATACTGGACCACTTTGGGGTATGTGCCTAGCAGTGGCATCTCTAGGTCAAAGGGCATAGACATTCTCATTACTTTCTTAGCTTAATTCCAAAGTGCTTTCCAAAATGATTAGACCAACTCACAACTCTACCCAGAAAGTTCATTAGCTTCTCTGCCTTTCCACATCCCCTCCTCCTCATCTTTGCCAACTTGTGGGTGTGAAGTAATAAAAACTCAGAGCTGTTTTGATTTGCATTCCTTTGGTTATTGGTGACTTGGAGCATTCTTTCATATGGTTGTTGACAGTTTGCAGGGTTTATTTTTAAGACTTGTTTGTTTCTGTCTTTTGACCACTAATGTACTGGAGAATGACTTTTAGTTTTATATAGTTACGTTATTTCCAAAATGTGGAACATACTAGCTGTGTGACTAGCGGTTACTTAACCGCTGCCTGCCTTGGTTTCTTCATCTGTAAAATGGGAATACGAAAACAGCACCTACTTCCCTCGGGTGGTTGTGAGGTGCAAATGAGACCATATGTCCAACGTGCTTTGCAAACCTTAAAGTGCTATAGAAAGGCAATTTTTTATTTCCCTGTGTATCGTGGATATCAGATGTTATACTTCACATGTTATACTTTGCAAGTTATACTTTCCATACATTTTCTTTCTGAAGTAACATAGTTAAGACTATAAGGCAGACATTATTTCATGGAAAAACTATGGCCCAGAAAAAGACACTGATGGTTGAACTGGTGGTAGAATCAGGACCAGAAGCTCCTAGTCCAGGTCTCTTGGAATAACAACAGCCTGATTTCTCTTGGTCACAAAGAATATAGGCCTAATCCTTTCAACTCCGTCCCCCTCCACCCCAACCATGAGATTTCCAAAAGGAATAAGATCGATTACTGTAAAAAGGCCTTAGAGTAAAAACATCAAGACCCTCAGAAATAGTCCCCAGTGATGTCATGACAAGAGAAATGCATGTGTTCCTAGCATACATCCCTACCCTGAGGAATAATATGAACAGTTTTCTCCTTATGGCCTCCAAAGTGACCCCTGGATGCCATGGCCTTGAAGTGGATTCCCCAGCAGGGAGGACTGGCAGAGAGGAGAGCACTCACTGTCACTTGTTGGGACACTTAGTTTCCTTATCTGTGAAAAGGGCACCTACTTCCCAGAATCATTGTGAGAATGACATGAGATAATATGTATTGAGTTTAACAAGCCTCAAAAGAACCAAATAAACAAATAAATAGACATAGAAGTAAATAAATAAATACGACAGCCTTTCTTTGTCCTTACCTTCAGAGCCCGGACCTTCTTGGCTAGCAGGCTCTCAATATCTCCTGCCACCTTTTCCACGAGTTTCTGGGGGACGTTCTCCTCTATCTCAAACAAGTTTCTGTTGTCCTTGTAGATCTGGAGAAGGAGGAAAGATGAAGAAAGTCAGGATAGAATAGAAGAAAATATATATTTCTGGGTTGGGACTTTGGCTCTGAATTTTTTTTTTACTTTTCTTAAAAATAATAGCTTGTGTTTCTGTAGTGCAGTAAGAGTTTCAAAACACTTTTTCTCACAACAGCTCTGTGAGGTGGGTAATGTGGAGGTAATGAGGTAAGTGTCCCAACTCTATAAGTACGGAAACTGAGGCTCAAAAAAGATAAAGGACAAGGGCAAACAGCTTATCAAAGTGAACGACAGGCTTTCTGACTCGATAGAACCACTAGATTTCAGAGTTGGAACAGATGCCAGTGACCATCACATCCAACCTACTCTTCTTCCCTGACTCTCATTCCCCTCAAATCTCTACATGAGGTGAACCAGCCTTTACTTGAAGACTTTTAGTGAGGGAGAGTCTACTACCTCTCATGGCAGCTCCTTCCCCCTTTGGCTAGCTCTGCCAGAAAGCTTTTCCTCACATCTGCTGTAAATCCATCTCTTTGTAGCTTTCACCTTTTCCCTTAATTTTGTTCTTTGGAGCCAAGCAAAACAAGTCTTCAGCCTTGATAGATCTTCAAGTCTTGGAAGATAGCTATCATGGGATGCCAAAAAGGAATGCTCTTTCTTTATGAGAATGAAGTTCTAGAAAGGAAAGTAGCCATCATGTCTCCCCCCCCACAGAGATGTGAGCATGGCTCACAAGCTAGCTACAGTTGAACACCCTACTGCCTGCCCACTGTGTAAAATTCTCCCCTCCCCACGAAATGGATGAACTAGACGAGCGGTGATTCTTATTACAAAAGAATTCTCTACTTCAAGAATGAGCTTATTTCAATAAATTTAAGTTTTTGTTGACAGGTGCAGGATAACTTGATAGAGTGAGTGCTGGCCCTTGTCTACTGCTGATGGAGCAATAATGAAGAGAAGTAGGAAAATCATGAGGAAAGAGGTAGGGGCTTGATTAACAAAGTTCTGATGCTTGCCCACACCACTTTCAGGAATGCATAAAGAAGAGGAATGCCTCTATAAAAATATGTTTAGATTTAATAGTATATAGTCTATTTTAATGGGGCTTAAAAAACCCCCAAGGATCTCAAAGCCCTTTCAAAAGAGGAATTCAGTCCAGACACTCCAGCCTCAATGGTCCCTAATCAAATCCAAAGAAATGTCTGCCAGGAGAGAGGTTAGCCTACTCTGAAAGATTTTAGAGGAAAATTTCACAACCCCCTGAGTCCACTTGTTCTACCATATCTTATTCCTCACAGATGGTTTTTACAGTCTAATCTATCTTATTCCTTCTGGATTTCACATGGTTGGGGTGGAGGCGGGTGGGCAGAGTTGAGACGATTGGTCTTGTTTCCTTTGTAACCAAGAGTATATGGTTATGAGACAGCTGTTCTAGGGTTCAGCCTGGGGCTAGAGTCAAGGGTCCGTGTAGGATTAGGGTTAGAGCTCAGTCTGACCAGGCGCAGAGCTTTGTCTGGTCTGTAGTTCAGTCAATGTACCAGACTATGATTAGGGTTAGGGGCTCAGTCTGTGGAAAAGATTAGGGGTAAACCTGTAGTTGCAAGGATGAGAGTGTGGATGGCTCTTTGTAGCCAAATCACACTACTGGAGAAATGTCTCAACAAACACATCCTGTTGGCAGAAGGTCTGAGTTTTAATCTCACCTTTTCCACTAATTTGCTGGATGAACTTCTGCATTTTACTCCTTCTTCCCCTAGTTACAAAACGGAGGAGAAGTAGCTAGACCAGTTGATTTCTTTCATAATTATTTTTATTGGCATAATTTATTTTTACATCATCTTCATTTTAAAATATTTCTCTCTTCTATTCATCTCATAACTGAGAATGAGAAAGAAAAAGCTCATTTCAGAGAAATCAGCGAATGCATCGATGATCTCTGATGTGATATTCAATATTCTGTCGCAGGCGACTAGTTGATTTCTCAAGTTTCATCTAGGAATAACCTTCGATAACTCTGGGATGCTAGGACAACCATCTTTACATATAAAGTTGGCTTACATTACAGACTTTCTAGGACAAGAGGCAGATATTAGGAAGTTCTCCCTTCCAAGGCTATAAACAACATTTTTTGGGGGGAGAATACAGTGGTCTTCCCTAGTTTCAGGTCCCCTACCCTAGCTACTTTCTGGCTTTCCTTCTTTACCACTAGAAAAGAGCAGAAGATTCTGCTAATGAATACATCTGTCACACATCTGTTTCTCCTTCTCCATAGGAGATAGGAGGAACATGAAAGAACCAAAACAAATGATGTTGAGCTTGAAGGGACAAGTTTAGATCAGAACAGAATGTTAGAGCTGGAGCCTGGTGCCTTAGAGGTCACCCAGTCTAAACACCTCATTTTAAAGCGGAGAAAACAGAGAGAGGGGAAATGATTTGCCCAAACTCACACAAAAGAACTGGGATTCCATGCAAGTCCTATAATTCTAGATTCCCTTATTTTTCTTCCATAAAAAAGTTTTATTGGTGTTTTTTTCTTTCACTATTATGATTTCCCAGCATTCCTCCCCACTGCAAAAACATCTTTTCTTATAACAAAGAAAATCCGTTAAATGAAACAGATAGGTAGTGGGTGACTGACTTCCAGCTGACTGCATGCGTGGCAATCTGCAATTGTGGTCCACCACCCCCTCTATTCAAGGGAAGGCACTGTGTTTCATTATTCGTTTTCTGGAACCAAGACCAAACTTTGCATGTAACAGAAAATCGACCTTTTTTTAGTGGTTTTGTTTTTTGTACGATCATTGCCGTTACAATGTCTTTTGTTCTCCTGGCTTTGCCAGCTTCGCTCATTTCCAAATGCCTGTTTCTGTGGATTCATATTCACTATTTCTAATGGCACAGCAATATTCTATTACATTCATATGCCACTTTTTTTCAGCCATTCCCTAATAAAGGGCCACCTCCTTTGGTTCCAGTTTTTTGTTACTCCAAAAAGTGCTGTTCCGTATATTTTAGTATATATCCAGTCCAATTCAATTCATTTCAGTTCAGCAAGCCTTTCAGTGCTAGCCACTGGGGATATTAAAGCCAAACAGCGCCTGCCCTCCAGGAGTTTATACTGGACTGATGTGTGTGTATGTGGTGTGTATGCCTGTGTGAGGGAAGAGGAGAACACGTAGAATTTGGGAGGGCAAGGGTGAGGAATCAGGAAAGGAATCAAGTAGAAGAAGGGACCAGAGCCTTCTAAAAGGTAGAAGTGATGAGGGAGAGCGTGGTAGGCAAGGGGACAGCCTGTGGACTGGGAAATGATTGCTTTTTGGCCTGGACTGCTGATTTCATTGATGTAGAGAACTCAGCGTAAGAAGCTCTTCCCATCAGTGCACATCAGTCAATGTTCTCTGACTCAGTTGCCTGGGGCTACTGTGAGGGTATCTGGCTTGTTGTGGAGACTAGCCAGTATGAGCCAGAGGCACAAATTAAATCCAGGCTATCCTGAGTCTGAGGTCTACTCTCAGGGTTGCTGTGATGATGGTGGCGTAAAAAGCAAATGCTGGCAGCAGAACGCTAAAAAAGAAAGAAAAATGTGAGATGTGTCGTAGGAACCAAGGCAGGCAAATGCTCTGATTTTCAAAAAAGGGAAAGGGGTAAATTTCAGCTCCTTTGGGGTACTTGAGTGTGCTTCCTCACAAAATTCTAACATTAAAGACATGATTGGAGAGTATTTGGAAAGGGCCTCAGAGAGAACCATTATAGCTTCATCAAGAACAGATGAATGCATGAATGAGAATGAACCGTCCAGCCCTTAGCATAGGACCTGGCATACAATAGTACTTAATAAATGTTGATTGACTGATAAGGTATTTATTAAGTGCTTACTGTATACCACAAGCTATACCCAGCAGGAAGGTTCCAAACACAAGAAAACAAGACAGCCTCTGGCCTCAAAACACTTATATTCCAGCAGGGGAAGACAATATATCAAAGAATGAAAGGAGAGAAGGAAGTGGTGGCATGGTTTGAAAATGACTAAAAATGATACGAAAACCTGGGTCTGGGTAAGAGAAGGTGAAAGTTCACCCATAAGAGCCAGATCCGTGGTTCCAGGGTGAGAGTTCAAGGTTCTGGCGGGAAAGAGGAGACTGAGTCTGAAAGCTGGAGTTCAGGAAATGGCTCAGAAGTAGTCCTACCCAAATAAGCTCAGGGGGGTTGTTTTGTTTTTTGTTGACATTTTTAATAGATGGGTAAAAATAGGAGAATACCATTGACTTAGTAACAGATTTTAGCAATGGATTCAACAAAATCTATCACACTATCTTTATGGACAAGCTGGAGAGATACAGGTGAGAGGATAATACAGCTGGCGTAATGCCAAATCATACCCAAAGAGGAATGTTTATTGGTCCACGTCAACCTAGAAATTTCTAGCAGAGTGTCCCAGGGATCTATCCCTACCCTAATATCATTTCACCTCTTTATCAATGACTTGGATGAAAGCATAGACAACATGTTTATCAAATTTGTAGATTTGATAGTTGGGAGAAAAAGCTAATGAGGCAGATGATAGTCACTCAAGATCTATTAGTACCCTAATAGGCAAGATCAGGGGTGGGAAATCTGTAGCCTTGAGGTCACATGCGGATCTCCAAGGCCTCAAGTGTGGCCCTTTGACTGAATCCAAACCTCACAGAACTAATCCCCTTAATAAAAGGATTTATTCTGGGAAGTTTGGATTCAGTTTGGATTCAGTCAAAGGGCCACACTTGAGGACCTAGAATGCTAAATGTGGCCTCGACACTGTAGGTTCCTCACCCTAGGCTAGACAAATAGGCTAAATAAGGGGAAATTTAACATAAATCTCATACTTACGTTGAAGAAAACTAACTTCACATGTACAGAAGGGGGTAGACAAACATAAATCTTCTTTAGGTCAATATTAGACAAAAGTGTGCTATGAGAGCTATGACATCTCCCATGGGGGCTAGGATAGTTATTTTTTCTGGAGTCTTAACTGATTCATAGGATAAAGACTCAGAGGACCCATACAGCTTTCTAATGGTTTAAGTATTAAAGCCAGTCCGTGAGGAGGCAGGAATTTCTCTCTCAGACTTGACTGGCTTGACAACATGTCCAATACAGAGAGGGAGGAAAGCTGTGCTTAATGCAACCAATGCTGTCTCCTTATTGAGTATCCTTACCCATGCTATGGCTAAGAAAATCTTTGGTTAACTACTAGATGGTTCTACAACTGTCTCATTTTGTTATAATTCTGAGCCCAAAGCACCAGATCATCCAGCATCAGGCTTGGTCTGCAACAGTAGCCAAGAAAGCAAATGTGATCTTAAGCTGCATTAAGAGATAGTTACTAGGTGTGTGACCAGATAAATCACTTAGCGTGTGAGTGCCTCAGTTTCTTTAACTGTAAAATGAAGGGATTAGATTTGATGGCTTCCATGGCTTCTTCCAGCACTAAGATCCTATGATAACCAAAGCACAGTGTCCAGTATGAGAGAGAAATAATTGTTGCTCTACTGTGATCTAGTTAAAGAACCACGATTTGTCTCAGGCAACACTAAGTTAGATGTTGACAAACTGGAGCACATCCACAGCTGGATGGTGAACATGGTGACTATGTCATATAAGGATCAGGAGAAGGAGCTGAGATTTGTTTATCCTGGAGGAGAGAAGGCAGGGATTGGATCTGATAGTTGCCTTCATATATTTGAAGGAAAGGTAGACTTGGCCCCAGTGGGCAGAGAACCAGGAGCAGCCAGGAGAAGCTTCAGAGAGGCAAATTTCAGCTTAATGGAAATAGAATCTTGCTAACAAGTAGAGTCATCCCAAAGTGGAATGGACTGCCTCAGAAAGAACTCAAGATCTTCATGAGATTTGAGGGGCTTCCTGTTCAGTTACCCTCCGCAGATCCTTACAACCCAAATTGTGGGATTTGCTATTTTCCATGGCAGAGCTGATATAGGGAAGTACTCATCAAGATCTCAGGCATTTTTTTCTCCTTTTCTTTGGTGACTATAATTCTGGAGAGATCTAAGGATCTGCAGATTCTTGGAGCTAGGAATGTTCTTCTTCCCCATAAGAATAATCTTTGTGGTCTGGACCACAGAACAACTCCCCACTGGATTCCCTTAAACCACATATTCCCTTATCTGGGTGTCCAGGGATCCACATTGGCAGGGAGAGAGATTCTTGAATTAGCTCATTCCCCACGGAAGGTCCACATGGAAGACATTATCCAACTCTTCACCTATGACCATGCTTTAAAATCAAAAAAGTGGTATCCCTGTAGATAAGTGGAAGTGGAACCAAGGTCATCTATTCAACTACCAGAACACCAAATGTTCCAAACATTCTCTAGGTCTCTGGCATCCATGGAGTCTGGTGATAAGTCTTAAGGCTTGGGGGATCTAATACACTGATGATGGCTTCCAGAGCCCAGTCTGAGTGTGGTGCTGCACTGTGATCTAGTGAAGAACTCAACTCAGTTCTAGGCAACACATTTTAAGCTCTCAAACTAGAGTCTAGCTTGACTATAGGGCAAGTTGTCCTTATTAAGGAGGAATCTTTCTATAAATGGAGCGATGTCTTCATGGAGCTGGGGATGATTTCTTTCCTCATATGAATAATCCTTGTGGTCTGGACCACAATCTTCACTATGTAGGACTTCACTGACATAAGAGATCTTTCTTTCTGACTTTGACCTTCTTGGGTAGAGTTAGAGTCAAAGGACCGTCATTCAAATCGAAACTCTACCATTTACTAGCTGGGTGACTTTGGGGAAGTCATTGAACTTCTCTGGGGCTCTATTTTCTTAGGAATAAAATAAGGTTAAGTTAGATGACCCTCTAAGGTCCCTTCTAGGCTTTAAGGTTTATAAAGCTTTTAAATATTATTTTATTTATTTAATATTTAGAGTATTAACTTATTGAAATTATTATTTAAATTTTTGACTATATTATGTTTCTTCATCCTAATGTCAACCCAGAAAATTAGGTACTATTATTATACCCATTTACCAGCCAAGAAAACTGAGGCAGAGGGACAAATTTGACTTGCTTAATGTCACAGAGCTAGTAACTGTTGGAGGAGGGACTCGAACCCAGGTTTCCCTGACTCTGAGTCCAGTACTACTATTCCCTTACAACATACAGTAGTTGCTATTTAGGGTTAGGGTTAGGGTTTGATTCTAACCTATGACTCCATGCTTCCTCTGAGAAAGTCAGAAAGTAAATTCAGGCACAATTTACTTTTTACCCAAGAATTCTTAATCTCACAGAGTAATTCCCAACAGGTTTCCTTTAAATTTGGAGTTTCCCAGTGCATTTCAAATTGCCTTCCGTGCACACAAGTGTAATGACAAAGATGGAGAGGCAGGCATTTATGTCTGAGAGCAGTTCTCCTGGGAAAAGTGAGGTGTATTGGGAGAAGAGGAAAGGGCTGCCTTTCCTCCTGTCTTCCTGAGGTCCCACCAATGAGGCTTTCCTCCTTCCCAACAGCCACCAGTCAGAACCTCGCACAGAATAAACTGGGATGTGTGAGATGGAGAATGGAGGCAGGGGATTTAGATTCAAGTTCCTGCTTTGCCACAGACTCCCACAGTGGTCTTGGACAAACCCCTTCCCTCTTGTACCTCAATTTGTTAATGAACAAAATAAGGTTGGACTAGCTAACTTCTAAGAGCCTTTTGAGCCCAATTCTTGGAATCTATGAGCTTGGAGATCCTCATTCTCTTATAGTCTATAGCCCAGAGTTTCTAGGCCAGTGAACTCTGGTTTCTCTGTGGAGGGTGGCTCCAGAACTTTGGGTAGAAGAAGGAATTCCTGAGTGCCAAGGACAGCCCTTTGTCTCATACCCTTTTCCCCCATCCCCAGAGGATCCTTAAACCAATGGAGTCTATAAAAGAGGCTGGGTGGGGATTGTTAGGCTCATTTTAGAGAGGACCAGAGAAGAGAGACTTGCCCATGGTTGTATAGAAATGATGGCAGAGATAGGACTAGAATCCAACCTGGGGCCCCTTCTACGACAGTAGGCTGCCTCTGAGTGTGTGTGTGTGTGTGTGTGTGTGTGTGTGTGTCTGTGTCTGTGTCCGTGTTTTTGTATTGTCTCTCTGTATAGGTCAGTGTGGCTCTCTGTGTGGGTCGATAAACATTTCTCTAAGCTGTCTATGTCTCTAGCATCTGCACCTGAGCATCTGAAGCCAGTTGCTTTGACAAAGGTCAAACCTGGTGGGTGTAGGAGAGGGATTGTGGTGGAGCAGGGATGGTGGGGACAGAGCTTGGGACAGGAAGAGTGAGCAGGGGGCGGGGCAGGAGATAAAGAGAGAGATAGAGATGGAAAGACAGGGAGGGAGAGATAAAGAAAGAAAAAGACAGAGAGAATGACAGAGAGATGGAGAGAGAGATAAACAGGCAGCCAAACAGCAAGAAATAAGGAAGAGGGAAGGAGGGAGAGGAGGAAAAGGAGAAGGGAGGAGGGAGAGGAATAACAATGAGAAGGGAGGAGAGAGGGAGAGAGGGAAAAAGGAAGGGGTGGGGGGAGGGAAAGGGGAAAAGGGAAGGGGAGAAGGGAGAGAGAAAAAAAGGAGAGGGGAGGAGAGAGGGAGAGGGGAGGAGGGAGAGAAAATGGACAAGAGGACCAGAGAAAGGGCAGGGGAGTCTGGGAAGTTCCTGGGGCTGCTGCTGGTTCCCCAGGGTTTCCTTGCAGCAGGAAGGCAGCAGGCAGTGCATGGTATACATGCAGCAGCCCCAGGGGCTAGCCTCCCAGGGGTTAATGCTGGCTGTCTGATGTGGCCAGAGTCATTTTTCTCTTTTCTACTCCCCTCCCCTCTGCCAATGCCTTTTTCTCTCTTGATTTTTTTTGGAAACAGCCTAATAAAATAATTTGTTGTGAAGCAGCAGCTCCTCAGCCTGTGCAGCCAGGACTCCTGAGGCCCTTGTTCAAGGAGAAGGCCCAGATTAAGGGCAGTCTGACCCTGCTGAGGACAGCGGGAAAGTAGGTGAGGATCTAGGTCAGAGACAGAAGCCCTTCTCCAAAGACCCCAGACCCAGAACCATGGGGCTCCAAGCCTGGCCTCCTCACAGACCTGGCCACCTGAAAGACCTGTGCACAGTGGCCATTACACAGTGGCCACCACAGGAACAGGGCCAGAGCTGGAGACAGAGGCATCCTGCAAGGCAGCTGCTCCTAGGCGTCCTCCCTTTCTCCCTGCTTCTTTCTCCTGGAGGTGAAGGAACCCCAGTTTGGTTCCTCCCACTTCTCCCAAATGGGGGACAGTGTCATTATTTCTAGTATAGCTTTTCACACAAGAGTGCTGGGAGATAAATAGTTTCTGAATTATTATTCCCATCAGAACAGAAAACTGGGGTAGAGAGAGATGAAGCTGACTTGCCCAATCATGTGGCTATAAGATGTTGAACCTGGGATTCTCAGTTAGTTCCCTGCCCTGGTCCAGTATTCTTATAGCTCATACAGGGTGAGGGCTTTCAGGTGGGAGGAGGGTACATGTAAAAGTCGTGGTACTTTACAAAATAACTGGGACTTTCTTTGGGGCCTCTGAAGATACTGCACCAGGCTAGGAGACATCTA